>NW_024723342.1:0-29947 GCF_018991925.1 Homarus americanus
GACCCAACGTGACATAACGCACCTAACCTAACGTAACCTAACCTAACGTGACCTAACGTGACCTAACGTGACCTAACGTGACCCAACCGACATAACGTGACCTAACGACATAACGTGACCCAACCTAACGTGACCTAACGTGACATAATGTGACCTAACGTGACATAACGTGACCTAACGTGACATAACGCGACCTAACCTAACGTAACCTAACCTAACGTGGCCTAACGTGACTAACGACATAACGTGACATAACGACCTAACCTAACGTAACCTACCAACGTGACCTAACGACGTGACCAACCTAACGTGACCTAACAACCTAACGACCTAACTTAACGTGACCTAACGCTAACCTAACGTGACCCAACGTAACCTAACGACCTAACGACCTAACCTAACGACCTAACGTAACCTAACGTGACCTAACGTAACCTAACGACCCAACCTAACGACCTAACGACCCAACCTAAAGCAACCTAACGACCTAACCCAACGTGAACTAACGACCTAACCTAACGTGACCTAACGTGACCTAACTCCAACATGACCCAACGTGACCTAACCTAACGTGAGAAGTGACCTAACTAACGTGACCCAATCCCACGGACTAACCTAACGTGACCTAACCTAACGTGACCTAACGTGACCTAACCTAACCTGAAGTCATATGTGATTTTTTGTAGGTCCGGCAGGGGTGAATCACGTAGGAGGAGGAGGAGGAAGAAGAAGAGGAGGAGGAAGATGAGGAGGAGGAAGGTGAGGAGGAGGAGGAGGGAGGAGGAGGAGGAGGAGGAGAGGAGGAGAGAAAGCAATAGAAGAAGTGGGAGGGAAAAGAGGAGAGAAGAGTAGGAGAAGGACGAAAGAGGATGAGGAGAAGGAAGGAAGAGGAGGAAGAGAGGAGGAGGAAGAGGAGGAACATAAGGGGGAGAAGCTGAGATCAAAGAGGCGGCGGTAAATCAACAGCCACCGTAGTGAAGATTCTATTAATGAGGAGGGGTGAGGGGGAGAGGAGGGGGTGAGGGAGAGAGGGAGGGGAGGAGGGGAGGGGGGAGGGAGAGAGGAGGGGAGAGGGAGGGGGTGAGGGGAGAGGGAGGGGGTGAGGGGAGGGAGGGGGTGAGGGGGAGAGGGAGGGAGAGGGAGGGGGGTGGGGAGGGGGAGAGGGAGGGGGTGAGGGGAGGGAGGGGAGAGGGAGGGGAGAGGGAGGGGGTGAGGGGAGAGAGGGAGGGGGAGAGGGAGGGGGGGGAGGGGAGAGGGAGGGGGTGAGGGGAGAGGGAGGGGAGAGGGGGGGGTGAGGGAGAGAGGGAGGGGAGAGGGAGGGGTGAGGGGAGAGGGAGGGGTGAGGGGGAGAGGGGAGGGGGGAGAGGGAGGGGGTGGGGAGGGAGAGAGGGGGGGGGAGGGAGGGAGGGGGGGAGGGGGAGAGGGGAGGGGGAGAGGGGAGGGGGAGAGGGAGAGAGGGGAGGGGGGGAGGGGGAGGGGAGGGGGGGGAGGGGGGAGAGGGGAGGGGGGGAGGGAGGGGGGAGAGGGGAGGGGGAGAGGGAGGGGGGTGAGGGAGAGAGGGAGGGGGAGAGGGAGGGGGTGAGGGGGAGAGGAGGGGGGGTGGGAGGGGGGAGAGGGAGGGGGGGAGAGAGGGGTGAGGGGAGAGGGGGGGAGAGGGAGGGGTGAGGGGGAGAGGGAGGGGAGAGGGAGGGGGTGAGGGGAGAGAGGGGGGAGAGGGAGGGGGGTGAGGGGGGGAGGGGGAGAGGGGTGAGGGGAGGGGGGATGCAGTGGGAGGGGGAAGGAGGGAGGGTGAGGGCGGGGGGTGGAGGGGAGGGGAGGCGGGAGGGGAGGGGAGAGGGGGGTGGGAGGGGGAGGAGGGGGGAGGGAGGGGGGCAAGGCGGGAGGGGGAGGAGGAGGTGAGGGCAGGGGGTGAGGGGAGGGGGAGGCGGGGGAGGGAGGGGGTGGAGGGAGGGGGTGAGGAGGGGGAGGGGAGAGGTGGGGAGAGGGGGTGGAGGGCGGGGGTTGCAAGGGGGGAGGGAGAGGGGGTGAGGGCGGGGAGGGGAGGGGGAGGGGAGGGCAGAGGGGAGGGGGTGAGGGAGGGGTGATGGAGGGGGTGTGAGAGAGGGGAGGGCGGGGAGGAGGGGAGAGGGGGTGAGGGCAAGGAGGGAGGTTCCTATACTGCTGTGAGGCCGCTTAACACACCTCCATTACCTCCAACAGCCTCCAACACTACTGCCTCCCCATCACCAAAACCACCTGCACCAACACCCTCCACCACATCACCAACACCTCCACCACACATCACCAACACTTCACCACATCACCAACACCCTCCACCACTCCACCAGTACAGCCAATAATTAATAATCGTCGCGGTGAACCCTATACATAATTCATGTAGACCTCCCCATGTATCTAAGACCCTACCATGTATCTAAGACTCCTCATGTATCTAAGACCCCAATTGCGTATCTAAGACCCCACCATGTATCTAAGACCCCACCATGTATCTAAGACCCCACCATGTATCTAAGACCCAAGACCCCACCATGTATCTAAGACCCCATATCTATAAGTATAAGTGTATGTCTGTGGCATGTGGGTGGGGGGAGGGTAAGGAAGGTTTTGATGAGGGGTCGAGTGGGGGTCAGGAATGGGTGGAAAGTGATGGGTTGGGGAGGAAAGAAAGGGAGGAGGAGGAGGAGGAAGGTGAAGTGAGGAGAGGGGAGGTAGGGAAATGAATGGAGGAGTCAAGGAGGATGATAATAAGAGAGGGGAATGGGAAGGGATATAATAAACGAGAACTGAGAAGAGTAAGAAGGGAGAGAGAGAGAGGAGAGTCAGATGAAGGGAAGGTGAAACACACACACACACACACACACACACACACACACACACACACACACACTTATGCAGACCATAACACCAACTGTGGCGTTATATTTGTAATGTATTAATATATTAGGCCTGGCTGACACCGTACCATAATGACCATTGCAAAACTCAACATTGATATTCAGTTTATAAATATGAATTTGTTTGGTTATATAATAGAGTCATTTCCTTCTCAAATTTCGGTAATCAAAATGCAGTTTGTAAAGCAAGACAATAGGGGAGGTGGTGTTGGAGGAGGGGTGTGTTGGGGTGTTGGAGGAGGGGTGTGTTGAGAGGTTTTGGGAGAGGGGTTGGAGTGATTGTTGGAGAGTGTGTTGGTCTGATTTATTATGGTCTTGATAACTACTCAACCTAACCCCTCACCCTCACCTCACCTGAGAGTAATTAAACCACCTGGAGAGTAATATAAACCATCTGAGAGTAATATAAACCACCTGAGGCAATATAAACACCTGAGAGTAATATAAAACCATCTGAGAGTAATATAAACCACCTGAGAGCAATATAAAACCACCTTAGAGTAATATAAACCACCTGAGAGAATAATATAAACCACCTGAGTGAATAATAAACCACCTGAGAATAATATAAACCACCTGAGAGTAATATAAACCCACCTGAGAGAATAAACCACCTGAGAGTCAATATAAACCATCTGAGAGTAATATAAACCACCTGAGAGTACAAAACCACCTGAGAGTAATATAAACCACCTGAGAGTAATATAAACCACCTGAGAGTAATATAAAACCATCTGAGAGTAATATAAAACCATTAGAGTAATATAAACCACCTGAGAGTAATATAAAACCATCTGAGAGCAATATAAACTACCTGAGAGCAATTATAAACCACCTGAGAGTAATATAAAACCACCTGGAGAGATAATACAAACCACCTTGGAGAGTAATATAAACCACCTGGAGAGTAATATAAACCCTGAGAGTAATATATAAACCACCTGAGAGTAATATAAAACCATCTGAGAGTAATATAAACTACCTGAGAGTAATATAAACCATCTGAGAGTATATAAACCATCTGAGAGTAATATAAACCACCTGAGAGTAATATAAACCATCTGAGAGTAATATAAACCACCTGAGAGTAATATAAACCATCTGAGAGTAATATAAACCATCTGAGAGTAATATAAACCACTGAGAGAATATAAACCATCTGGAGTAATATAAACCTCCGAGAGTAATAATATACCACCTGAGAGTAACATAAACCATCTGAGAGTAATATAAACCACCTGAGAGTAATATAAACCACCTGAGAGTAATATAAACCATCTGAGAGAATAATATAAACCATCTGGAGAGTACAAACCTCCTGAGAGTAATATAAACCATCTGAGAGAAAATAATATAAACTCCTGAGAGTAATATAAACCACCTGAGTAATATAAACCATCTGAGAGCAATATAAACCACCTGAGAGCAATATAAAACCACCTGAGAGTAATATAAACCCTGAGAGACATATAAAACCAGCTGAGAGTAACATAACCACCTGAGAGTAATATAAACCACCTGAGAGAAATAATAAAAACCTTCTGAGAGTAATATAAACCTTCTGAGAGTAATATAAAACCATCTGAGAGAAATATAAACCACCTGGAGAGTAATATAAACTCATCTGAGAGTAATATAAACCACCTGAGAGTAATATAAACCATCTGAGAGTAATATAAACCATCTGAGAGTAATATAAACCCCCTGAGAGTAATATAAACCATCTGAGAGTAATATAAACCTCCTGAGAGTAATATAAACCAATTTGAGAGTAATAATATAAACTATCTGAGAGTAATATAAACCACCTGGAGAGTAATATAAACCACCTGAGAGTAAATATAAACCCTCTGAGAGTAATATAAACCAGCTGAGAGTAATATAAACCACCTGGAGAGCAATATATAAACCACCTGAGAGTAATATAAACCTTCTGAGAGTTAAAAACCTTTCTGAGAGAATATAAACCATCTGAGAAGGTAATATAAACCACCCCTTGAGAGTAATATAAACCACCGAGAGTAATATAAAACCTCCCTGAGAGTAATATAAACCACCTGAGAGTAATATAAACCATCTGAGAGAATAATATAAACCACCCTGGAATAATAATATAAACCACCTGAGAGTAATATAAACCTCTGAGAGTAATATAAACCAGCTGAGAGTAATATAAACCACCTGAGAAAATATAAACCACCTGAGAGTAATATAAACTCCTGAGAGTAATATAAACCTTCTGAGAGTAATATAAACCATCTGAGAGTAATATAAACCACCTGAGAGTAATATAAACCACCTGAGAGTAATATAAACCCTCTGAGAGTAAATAAAACCAGCTGAGAGTAATATAAACCACCTGAGAGTAATATAAACCACCTGAGAGCTGCAGTGACCACCTGAGATCATATTGACCAGGTAAGATCAGTGAGTAGGGCCGTCCTGTACAAGGAGGTGGCCAGGGGCGGCCTAGCCTCCCAAGTTACTCAGGTGGACAGGTGTCAGCAGCAGGTGTGTCCGCCAGGAGGACTTGCACGCGACACCCAAAATTACCTGGCGTGGCCCCAGGCACAGGTGGAGGTGCGTGAGGGAGGGTGTTGATGGTGTGTGTAAATGAGAGGAAGAGAGAGAAGGAGGAGGTTGGGGAGAAAGGGAGAGGAAGGAAGAGAAAGAGGAGAGGAAGGGAGATGAGGAAGTGCTGAGGCTTTGTAGAAAGGGGAGAGGAAGGGAGGAAGATGAGGGGGAGGAGATAGAGGCGTTGGTAATGGGAGAAGGGGAGGTACACTACTATGGAGAGAGTTGGGGGGAGAGTTGTGAAACAGGGGAGATGATAGGATGTAGGGGAAGAGAGGGAGATATTGAGGTGTGAGGTGGTGTTGATGGGGAGAGAGAAGAGAGGGGATGGAGGAGGTGTTAAAGCGGAGGTAGAGGGCGTGGGGAGTGATAGATATTTTCATTTTATACAATCTGAAGGACTCTACACACACACGAAGGATTCTACATACACCCGAAGAACTCTACTGTACATACACCCGAAGGACTCTAACATCCAAAAACCACGAAGAAGACCCTTAAGACCTGTTTTCTGACCTATTTATACAGTTGAGTGGGCGTAGTTGGAGGAGGAGGGAGCCGGCAGAGGGTGAGGGGTGAGGGCGTGTGTGGCTGCAGTGGACATCTCTGAGGTCGTGTGTCTGTCAGTGTGGGGACAGTCGATGCGGCTCCTACCCTACGCTACGCTACCCTACCCTCCTCCCTGTGCTCAGCTACACCCACGTTCGAACTTTGTTGTCCTTCACTGCGCCTCCTATTCCCCCTTCATTCTCCCTTTCACTGCTCCCTCCTTCATTCTCCCTCACTGCTCCCTCCTTCATTCTCCCTTTCACTATTCCCTCCTTTCATCTCTCCCCTCCCTCCTCCCTCCCTCCTTATTCCCCCTTTAACCCTTCCCTCCTTTCCCTCCTTCCTATCTCCGTTCACTCTTTCCTTCCTCCTTATCTCCTTCCTTCCTTCCTTCCTTCCTTTCTCTGGACGACAGCTATGTATCCAAGGTCTTGTGTTTCTCTAAAGCCATCCCTCCTCCTTCCCTCCCCCCCTCACTACCCTCACCCCTCATTGTCTCCCCATTATTTGAGGTTTATGTACCCCATAATCCATTTAATACAAGTGAATGAAAAATAATTGATCAGTAAGATTAATTCCCCCCTACCAGCTTATATTACCTGTTGATTAAACAGTACCTGAGGTGTTATGTTATGTTGTTATGTTAGTCTTAAGGTGGGAGGAGGAGACCAGAGAGAGAGGTGGGTGCAGACATCCTCCACCCCCCCACCAGCCTCCACCACTCCTGATCTTATCCACACCACTAATGGAGGACATCACGATAACTGATCCTGATATAATATCTCCTGCTTCCCCTACCTTCCTCCCTTTTCCTCCCTCAGTCATATCCTGTCACGTGTCCATCAGGAGTGACGGGGCCCTAAGATGGAGGCGTTCCTACTCGCCTTCCTCTAGATAACTCTGATTACAGGTAATGAGGGATGAGCAGGCAAGGTGGGTGGCTCACACCTGTGTTGTCCAGGGGGGTTAATGTGGGTCGTGAGGGTATGAGGATATTATCAGGAATAGGATTATGTTGATGGTCACCTCAGATAACTCTCTCTTCAGGAGCAGAGGGAGCAGGGCCATCAACTGGGCCATTTGTCAGCTTGTATCAGTCACTTAGCTCCACCCTCCCCTTCACCCCTGAGAGCCGGGGAGGAGGGATGTGCGACCAACTGCGTCTGTTTGTTCAGAGGACCTGACCATCCTGCTCACGCTCTCGGCCGGTGTTTGGCTTAATAATGAGGGAAGTATTTGTGTCTTGCGGGTGGTGGTGAGGCGGGGCGCACCAGGGCTAGTGGGTAGATAGACTGCAGCCTCTCTCACGGATAGACTGGTAGACTCAAGCACGGAGTTTTATTCTAACGGGTAGGAGAGTAACGAGAAGGATAGTAACAGATTATACGCGTAAATATCCAACGTGCAGTGGATAAAAGGAGAGACCTGAGGGTTGGGGATAGTTGTAGGACACATTAACTAACACACAGAGAGTAGGAGGCATCTATCCTGTCACTGTTTGAGATAATAATGTACAGTACCGTATGGGGATAACCTAACCTAACCTAACCTAACTCTAACCTAACCTTTACCTGTAGATTATTTACAACTGATTACAACGAATAAGCTGAGGAGAGAGAGACGAGTACACGGAGCAAAGGAAGAATAATTTCATATAGTGTGGAGACACACACACACACACACACACACACACACACACACACACACACACACACCTCTAGCAGACCATAACACCAACTGTGGCGTTATATTTGTAATGTATTAATATATTAGGCCTGGCTGACACCGTACCATAATGACCATTGCAAAACTCAACATTGGATATTCAGTTTATAAATATGAATTTTGTTTGAAGTTATATAATAGAGTCATTTCCTTCTCAAATTTCGGTAATCAAAATGCAGTTTGTAAAGCAAGACAATAGGGGGGAGGTGGTGTTGGAGGAGGGGTGTGTTGGGGGTGTTGGAGGAGGGGTGTGTTGGGGGAGGGGTGTTTTGGGGAGAGGGGTTGTGTTGGAGTGATTGTTGGAGAGTTGTGTTGGTCTGATTTATTATGGTCTTGATAACCTAACCTAACCTAACCTCACCTAACCTAACCACCTGAGAGTAATATAAACCACCTGAGAGTAATATAAACCATCTGAGAGTAATATAAACCACCTGAGAGTAATATAAACCACCTGAGAGTAATATAAACCACCTGAGAGCAATATAAACCACCTGAGAGTAATATAAACCATCTGAGAGTAATATAAACCACCTGAGAGTAATATAAACCACCTGAGAGTAATATAAACCATCTGAGAGTAATATAAACCACCTGAGAGTAATATAAACCACCTTAGAGTAATATAAACCACCTGAGAGTAATATAAGCCATCTGAGAGTAATATAAACCACCTGAGAGTAATATAAACCACATGAGAGTAATATAAACCACCTGAGAGTAATATAAACCACCTGAGAGTAATATAAACCATCTGAGAGTAATATAAACCACCTGAGAGTAATATAAACCACCTGAGAGTAATATAAACCATCTGAGAGTAATATAAACCACCTGAGAGTAATATAAACCACCTTAGAGTAATATAAACCACCTGAGAGTAATATAAACCACCTGAGAGTAATATAAACCACCTGAGAGTAATATAAACCACCTGAGAGTAATATAACCCACCTGAGAGTAATATAAACCACCTGAGAGTAATATAAACCATCTGAGAGTAATATAAACCACCTGAGAGTAATATAAACCACCTGAGAGTAATATAAACCACCTGAGAGTAATATAAACCACCTGAGAGTAATATAAACCATCTGAGAGTAATATAAACCACCTGAGAGTAATATAAACCACCTGAGAGTAATATAAACCATCTGAGAGTAATATAAACCACCTGAGAGTAATATAAACCACCTTAGAGTAATATAAACCCCTGAGAGTAATATAAACCACCTGAGAGTAATATAAACCATCTGAGAGTAATATAAACTACCTGAGAGTAATATAAACCATCTGAGAGTAATAATATAAACCATCTGAGAGTAATATAAACCATCTGAGAGTAATATAAACCACCTGAGAGTAATATAAACCATCTGAGAGTAATATAAACCACCTTGAGAGTAATATAAACCATTCGAGTAGTAATATAAACTCTGAGAGTAATATATACCACCTGGAGAGTAATATAAACCATCTGAGAGTAATATAAACCTATGAGAGTAATATAAACCACCTTGAGAGTAATATAAACCATCTGAGAGTAATATAAACCATCTGAGAGTAATATAAACCACCTTGAGAGTAATATAAACCATCTGAGAGTAATATAAACCCTGAGAGTAATATAAACCTTCTGAGAGTAATATAAACCATCTGAGAGTAATATAAACCACCTGAGAGTAATATAAACCACCTGAGAGTAATATAAAAACCTCTTGAGAGTAATATAAACCAGCTGGGAGAGTAATATAAACCACCTGAGAGTTATATAAACCACCTGAGAGCTGCAGTGACCACCTGAGATCAGTATTGACCAGGTAAGATCAGTGAGTAGGGCCGTCCTGTACAAAGGAGGAGGTCAGGGCGTCTATGCCTCCGGTTACTCAGGTGGACAGGTGTCAACGGCAGGTGTGTCCGCCAGGGAGGACTTGCACGCGACACCCAAAATTACCTGGCGTGGCCCCGGGCACAGGTGAGGTGGCGTGAGGGGGGGTGTTGATGGTAAATGGGTAGAGAAGAGAGAGAAGGGTGGTTGAGGTTGGGGAGAAAGGAGAGGAAGGAAGAGGGAAAGGGAGAGGAAGGGAGATGAGGAAGTGCTGAGGCTTTGTAGAAAGGGGAGAGAAGGAGGAAGATGAGGGGGAGGTGTTAAGATAGAGGCGTTGGTAATGGGGGAGAAGGGGAGGTACACTACTATGTTGGGGGAGAGTTGTGGGGAGAGTTGTGAAACAGGGAGATGATAAGATGTAGGGAAGAGAGGGGGAGATATTGAGGTGTGAGGTGGTGTTGATGGGGAGAGAGAGAGAGGGATGGAGGTGAGGGGTGTTAAGGAGTATGTCATAGGGGAAGGCGTGGGGAGGGTGATGAGTTGGTTCATTCACCTGCTGGTACTGACAGGTGCTGACGGAGGTTTGAATTGAGGTATGAAATTAGGTTTGTTTTTGTGAGTCTGACGTGTGTGTGTGTGTGTGCCTGGCGTGTAACGATGACGACGGCCTACACTAATTCCTTACACACGAAGGATTTCTACATACACCTGAAGGACTCTACACACACACGAAGGATTCTTCATACACCCGAAGAACTTACTGTACATACACCCGAAGGACTCTAACATCCAAAAACCACGAAGAAGACCCTTTAAGACCTGTTTTCTGACCTATTTGTACAGTTAGAGTGGGCGTAGTTGGAGGTGAGGTGGGCGTCGGCAGAGGGTGAGGTGAGGTGGCGTGTGTGTTGC
Source organism: Homarus americanus (assembly GCF_018991925.1). NCBI lineage: Eukaryota > Metazoa > Arthropoda > Malacostraca > Decapoda > Nephropidae > Homarus > Homarus americanus. The sequence continues at coordinate 10,483 of NW_024723342.1, forward strand.
CAGTGGACATCTCTGAGGTCGTGTTTGTCAGTGTGGGTGACAGTCGATGCACGTGCCGCGGCTCCTTACCCTACGCTACGCTACTCCTACCCTACTCCTCCTCTGTGTCGCTACACCCACGTTCGAATCCTTTGTTGTCCTTCACGTCTTCCTATTCCTCCTTCATTCTCCTCTTTCATTGCCTTCCTCCTTCATTCTCCCTTTCACTGCTCCTCCTTCATCTCCCTTTCACTACTCCCTCCTTCTTTACTCCCCTCCCTCCCTCCCTCCTCTTTCCCCCTTTTAACTCCTTCCCTCCTTCCCCTCCTTCCTATCTCCGTTCACTCTTTCTCTCTCATTCCTTCCTTCCTTCCTTCCTTCCTTTTCTCTGGACGACAGCTATGTATCCAAGGTCTTGTGTTTAAGGCAGCCATCCCTCCCTCCTTCCTCCCTCCCCTCACTACCCCTCACCCCTCTCATTGCCCTCCCCCATTATTTGAGGTTTATGTATTCTATAATCCATTTAATACAAGTGAATGAAAAATAATTGGATCAGGTGAAGATTAACTCCCCCTACCAGCTTATATCACCTGTTGATTAAACGGTACCTGAGGTGTTATGTTATGTTGTTATGTTAGTCTTAAGGTGGGAGGAGGAGGGAGGAGACCAGAGAGAGGGTGTGGGTGCAGACATCCTCCACCCCCACACCAGCCTCCACCACTCCTGATCTTATCCACACCACTAATGGCGGACATCACGATAACTGATCCCTGATATAATATCTCCTGCTTCCCTACCTTCCCTCCCTTCCTCTCCCTTTTCCCTTCCTCCCTCAGTCATATCCTGTCACGTGTCCATCAGAGTGACGGGGCCCTGATGGATGGTGCCTTCTACTGCCTCCTCCCTCTAGATAACTCTGATTACAGGTAATGAGGATGAGCAGGCAAGGTGGGCTGGCTCACACCTGTGTTGTCCAGGGGCGGGTTAATGTGGCGTGTGTGTATGAGGGAATTAGGTGATTATTATCAGGGAAATATGGATTATGTTGATGGTCACCTCAGATAACTCTCTCTCCAGGAGCAGGAGGGAGCAGGGGCCATCAACTGGCCATTTGTCAGCTTGTATCAGTCATTAAGCTCCACCCTCCCCTTCACCCCCCCTGAGAGCCGGGGAGGAGGGATGCTGTAGGACCAACTGCGTCTGTTTGTTCAGAGGACCTGACCATCCTGCTCACGCTCTCGGCCGGTGTTTGGCTTAATAATGAGGGAAGTATTTGTGTCTTGCGGGTGGTGGTGAGGCGGGGGCACCAGGGCTAGTGGGTAGATAGACTGCAGCCTCTCTCACGGATAGACTGGTAGACTCAAGCACGGAGTTTTCTATTCTAACGGAGTAGGAGAGTAACGGAGTAAGGATAGTAACAGATTATGTACGCGTAAATATCCAACGTGCAGTGGATAAAAGGATAGAGACCTGAGGGTTGGGGATAGTTGTAGGGACACATTAACTAACACACAGAGAGTAGGAGGCATCTATCCTGTCGTTTGAGATAATAATGTACAGTACCGTATGGGGATAACCTAACCTAACCTAACCTAACCTTTACCTGTAGATTATTTACAACTGATTACAACGAATAAGCTGAGGGAGAGAGAGACGAGTGACACGGAGCAGGAAGAATACTTCATATAGTGTGGGACACACACACACACACACACACACACACACACACACACACACACACACACACACACACACACACACACACACACACACACACACACACACAACACCATCAATAACCAGAGAGACAGACAAGGAGACACAGAACGCACCAACATTTTATAAGGCAGGAGACAGCGGCACAACTTACGACTCATCGGACGAGAGCGACATCACCACGGAATAAACCCCCACGATTAATCAAGCGGGTGTAAGGACAGCAGAGGCAGGCGAGGCGGTGGGCGGTGTAGACGAAGCTCCAACTCTCTATCACCACTGGTATTATTCAGGGTGGCTCTGGGGGTAAGGGTGATAAAGGGTGGGGAGGTTCATCTAAGCTCAGGATATTGTGGATCGGGAGAGCCATAACCCCCGCGATAATGCTTGTGTTCCGCCCGACCCACGGTACTAATTGGCATCGATAACCGGAGACTCCACCTCCACCACCACTACTACTACTACCACTACTTATTTTTTTTAAATGGCCTCCAGCCTCCCCAATAGTCACACCTTCGCCACCATTTTATTACCTTAATATTAAATATCCTAATACATAAGTAGCTATCCTATCTGTGTTGAATTGGTTGAGCCGCAGATCTATGCGGCATTCAGTGACTGTAGCCTCATAGTCAATATCTGCAGCAGTTGTCGGGATTGGGGCAGAAGCCTGTTCCCCTGAGGCAGAGCAAAGCCGACAGGAGGAGAGAGAAAAGACAGTCGACATCTCATCCAGGCTGTAACGTAACTTGTGGCTGCTGCTTCTGTTCGGAGATCACCTCCGCGAGTCTGGCGTAGAAACATCTTGCACTTGGTCCCATCCCACCAGAGGTTGTGAACACTAGAGGAGTGAAGCTGCCTGATCAACGTTTTGGATTCTCTACTACTACTACTACTACTAGGCCTCCTCGCTTTACCCTCCCTTCCCTCTCGCTTCCCTTCCTATCTGAGTGAGTTGAGGGAAACAGGAGGAAGAGGGGAAGAGACAAGCATCGTGCCGCCGCCGTCAAAACCAGAGGATCTGAGACCGACTTACACACAAAGCTAGACTATACTACATCACTCTTCACACACTCTCTCATCTTACTTACTACCATCACTGCCACCACCTCATCTGTCTCCTCCGTTGACAACACCTACTGACAACATCTCCTTTTCTTGTGTAGGAATCTCAGCCATGGGTGTAATGAACACTGCCAAACAGCCTCAGTGCCAACACCTGATACTGACTCAATAACACCATTTACTCTATTATTAATTGACTCTGCCAACATCACTACTGCTGCTGCCACCACCATTAACACCACCTCCATTGATTGACTCTGCCAACATACATACATACATACATACATACATACATACATACATACATACATACATAGGATCAGGTAAGGAAAAATGAGAATAATAATAATAATATAATAATAATAATAATAATAATAATAATAATAATAATACCAGAAAAAGAACAAAAACAGAATAGGAAAGAACAGATAATAAATGAAAGAATAAATAAGAGAGGAACAATGATAAGGACAATGACACGAACTGGAGGAAGGAATAGGAGAAGGAATAAGAGGAGAGGAAGATGCCTGACAGACCTTCCTTAAACACGAGAATACGAGAATAATTAAAGATCCAGAGTGCCATGCTAGTAGAGGCACCCAGGGCAGTGTTGAGTGCCAATGAAGTAGGGTGGGCAAGCAGGCAGGGTTACGCAAGCAGGCAGGGTTAAGATACGCAAGCAGGAGGGTTACGCAAGAAAAGGAGATTTATGATCAAATTAACCCATTTCTTTCAGAGGCGATTATTGCAACAAGCACGATTCCCTGTGTGGTGTGTGTGACTCACCTGTATACACTAACAGGTAGATACAAAGCGACTCAAGGTGTGTAGTGACCGTCTTATCTAGGCTACTAAGTGGCCCTGTCTAGCGGCCACCAATTAGTTACGACCAGTCAACATACACCTTACTGAAAGCAGTGAGGGTTAATTAGTGAATTTAACACCTGGATTTACCTGTTAATATCAAAGATGCGTCAAAAATTTTAATCTGAGAAATGCGTCAGAATTTGAGTGAGAGAGAGAAGATAGAGAGAGAGGTCAGCAGATGTTGGCCCCAGGATCGATACCCCGTTACATCCTTATGAGCTAATTGTAAAATTATTTGTGGCTACTGTGCTGTGTGTCTGTCTGTGTCTGTCTGTCTGTCTTCTTTCTGTGACTTTCAGATTAATACACACACACACAACAGGTCCAACTAAGAATACCAACAGTGAAATAAAAACAGTGGAGAAATGACTTCTTCAACCTGACATTTGCCCAGGCGACTCCTCGTAGCCTCATACCTGTGTTATCGAAAGGTCAAGGATGTGAGCAATGATTACAATGTGGATCTTTCTCTCGCTCCTTAACTCCCTCCTTCCTTCCTCTTCCTTCCTTCCTTCCTTTTCCTCCCTATATTCAACAAGAAATCCCCACCCACCTTATTCCACGTCTCTAAAGTGAAAAAAGTCTTTGAAACGAGTAACCTGTTGACTATCTTTCAGCGGGGAACAAGAGAGAGACAGTCTGTAAATCCCTTCTGTCGAGAGATGAAGGAAGAGACAGTTTGGCTGATCTCTAATGGAAAAGCCAAAGGAGAGGAGGTGGAACAGAGAGAAAGACTTCAACAGCCTGGCTCAACTCTAGAATAGGAAGGAGAAAGTGTGAACATGGAACAGGAAGGAAAGTTAACCAGTCTGACTTACTTCTAGGATGGGAAATTAATAATAAATGGAAGAGGAGAGGATCAGAGCAGGGACAGAGAGGAAATTCCATCAGTTTGACCCCTACTTGGAATGGACAGATGGAGAAGAAAAGGAGATAAGAGGTAAGGACCACTCCACCTACTCTCTCTCATTCCGTTCATCTGGGAGAAGCCGCCGTGTTGCCCCCCACCGCACTCCATCCCATCCCACTCCACCCTCCCCCACCCTACCCACTCCACCCTTCCCCACCCCTACCCACTCCACCCCACCCACACCACACACAACCCCACCCCCACTCCACCCTCCCACCCTACCCACTCCACCCTTCCCCACCCTACCCACTCCACCCCACCCTACCCACACCACACAACCCCACCCCACTCCACCCTCCCCCACCGTACCCACCCACCCACTCCACTCCAACACTCTCTGAAACATCCTCTGTTGCGATCCCACTACCCTTTATACTTGGGGAGTGAATCCTACCCAAGTTATTAACAAATAAAGGTACAAATAGGGAACGCAATAATTATCCCCACAAAAACCTACTCAATTAATGTACTTGAATAAGTATGAACAAATTAAAGTAAGTAAGTCACAAAAGGAAGATAATTAATTAATTCAATTTATGTTCTAAAGGGAGTACTGACTATGCAAACATGAATTTAAGGGTATAAGTAATTGTATATTAAAATAAGAGTGATGCTGAAGGGCGAAAATATACCGTAAGGAGTTAGACCAAACGAATATTACTTAACATAACTATATTACACAAACATACAGTATATATACAACAATCCCTACAAAATAGTTATTTCCTACAAAACAGGGGATTCCTTACCACCAGGATCCCTCCTAGGCCTAACTAAACGTGTCACTAATACCTTATACCACTAGGGCATGTAGAAGACTGACAAAGGACTAGACAATCAAGAGAGAAAGAATGGACACGTCTAACCTATGTCACGGTTTTTCGCTACTGGGGATGCACGAGGAGCAAGGCCCATATCACATGATCCAGGACATTTGCTGGATATTTTATATAATTAATTAATACTACTCTTGATTGGACTTAACGAGAGTAAGACAATGATGCATATTAATAACATACATAAATATACAATTAACCTAAGTAACTAAGAACATTAATAATATAATAAATACAATTAACAGTTAATAGCTTGTGAAATGTAGGCGGAACATATGCTCACGCTATGTGAGTTCTACCAGGCACGGACACTCTCCTCCACTCCACCTTCAACACCCACAATCCAACACTCACCCCCACCACGTACACCCCCAACACCACCACGTACCCCCCAACACCCCCACCACGTACACTCCCCAACACTCCCCACCACGTACACTCACACCAACCCTCACCACGTACCTCAACACTCACCACGTACACTCCCCAACACTTCACCACGTACACTCTCACCGTACCCCAACACTCCTCACCACGTACACACTCCCCAACACCACCAGCACTCCTCCTCACCACGTCCCCCAACACTCACCGTACCTCCAACACTCACCACGTACACTCCAACACCACTTACACTCCCTCCCTCCCCACGTACACCAACACCCCCACCACGTACACCCCAACACCCCCACCACGTACACTCCAACACTTCCACCACGTACACTCCAACACTCCTCACCACGTACACTCCCCAACACCACCACGTACACTCCAACACTTCACCACGTACACCCCCAACCTCCCCCTCACCACGTACGCCCCCAACACCTCACCACGTACACCTACCTATCTTCCCTCCTCTTTGATTACACATTAGGGAGTAATTAGATACGGTAGTTAGGTATAATTAGCAAATATTAATTGGTCATTTGAGCCTGGCTTCGACCAATAAGACGGCCACCTTTGCTACAGGTAATTGCAATAACGACCGTACCTACATAACCACACCTGACCCTTGTTATTACTGTACCTGTATTTATGTTAAGCTCGAAGGTAATTATTGACGTTTACCTGGTCATTGACTTTGATTTACCTGGTAATTAGCAGTTATTTACCTGGATACATTGTTAATAGGACAAGAACTCGAGTCTCTTGAGCCTCAATCCCAGTAAGACTCAGTTTTCGACCCTAATCATACTGGACCCCCGAATGCCAGTGAACTCCAATCCTAATACACTACACTAATAATAGTTCAGTTTAGGTTACATTACAAAAGGGCCCATCAGAACTGGGGCTATTAGAACTGGGATCCATTAGAATTGGACATTAGATCTGGGATCCATTAGAATTGGGACCTATTAGAACTAGGGCATATTAAACTGGAACCTATTAGAACTGGGACCCCATAGAACTGGGGCCTATTAAAACTAGTGCATATTAAAACTGGAACCTATTAGAACTGGGACCCAATAGAACTGGGGCCTATTAAAACTAGTGCATATTAAAACTGGAACCTATTAGAACTGGTACCTATTAGAACTGGGGCCTATTAAAACTGGAACCTATTAGACCTGGAACCTAATAGAACTGGGACCTATTAGAACTGGGACCTATTAGAACTGGAACCTATTAGAACTGGAACCCAATAGAAGTGGGACCCAAAGAACTGGGACCTAATAGAACTGGTACCATAGAACTGGGACCTAAAGAGCTGGGACCTATTAGAACTGGTACCTAGTAGAACTGGGACCCAATAGAACTGGGACCTAATAGAACTGGGACCTATTAGGAACTGGTAAATAGAACTGGGACCCAGAACTGGGATCTGCCAGAACTGGCCCATAGAACTGGGACCCAATAGAACTAGGACCTAATAGAACTGGGACCTAATAGAACTGTACCTAATAGAACTGGGACCTAATAGAACTGGGACCTATAGAACTGGTACCTACAGAGCTGGGACCATAGAACTGGGACCTATTAGAACTGGTACCCACAGAACTGGGACCTAATAGAACTGGGACCTATTAGAATCATACCCAAAGAACTGGGACCTAATAGAACTTGGACCTATTAGAACTGGTACCCAAAGAACTGGGACCTAATAGAACTGGAACCCAATAGAACTGGGACCTATAGAACTGGTACCACGAACTGGGACCTAATAGAACTGGGACCCAATAGAACTGGGACCTATTAGAACTGGTACCAATAGAACTGGGACCTGAACTGGGACCTATTAGAACTGGGACCTATTAGAACTGGTACCTAATAGAACTGGTACCAATAGAACTGGGACCAATAGAACTGGTACCTAATAGAACTGGGACCCACAGAACTGGGACCAAGAACTACCTATTAGAACTGGTACCCACAGAACTGGGACCTAATAGAATGGGACCCAATAGAACTGGGACCTATTAGAACTGGTACCTAATAGAACTGGGACCTAATAGAACTGGGACCTATTAGAACTGGGACCTATTAGAAATGGTACCTAATAGAACTGGTACCTAATAGAACTGGGACCTATTAGAACTACAACTAAGATTATTATTTTTTTTTTATTGGGCAGCCCCCACATCATTGTAAGGTGAAGCGCAGAAGGTTTATAGCGCCCAACAGGGAAGCATGCTAAGTTCATGCTTGCCTTTATGTCTCATGAGTGCTTAGGAGCCTGAAGAGTCAAGGCGGTAATCTTGAAGAGTCAGTGGTTTATGTCCTCAGTTATTGAAGCTCCAACAACTTGTCCCTGAATACTAATTCGCCGCAACTTTCGACTTGCACCAGGTACCTACTTTACTGCTAGGTGAACAGGGACTAATGGGGCTAGAAGTAAGTCCAAACAACTTCCACCGGCCGGGAATCGAACCTGGGACATCCGCTTATGAGGCAAGAACGGTACTGCTTTCTACCACCGATCCCCTGTACAACTAAGATGCCAATCAAACTTCACCTTAGATCTGGCAACGTGACTTCTTTAAAAACACCTTCCCTAGTTTTCAGAGAGAGCCAATACCCCCTCAGTTTAACAGCGACTCAGTGACTAGTTTCAAATTCGTAAAGGGACCAGACGAGAGCAATATGACCCGCTGCCATAACTTTGTTCGGGGAGTTTAATTTCGGGTGTTGATGGTGAACCTCATTCCATCCCCGCTAAAAATTACGACCGTCAAATTTGTCTCGTGTGGAGGATAGGGGAGAGAGAGGGAGGAGGAGAGGAGGAATAGGACGAGAGGGGGAAATGAGGGAAGGGGGGAAGAAGAGGGAAGGGGAGGAGGGAAAGAAGGAGTAGACTACAGGATGGGTGAGGAGGAATTCGTTGACTTCAAATCTACTTCAATTTGACCTTAAAGTAACCTTTAAACTACCTCAAACTAAACTTAAACCAATTTCAACTTCATTGCCATCAACATTACGACAATCACTGATGAGCCTTAAGTCTTACACAAGTCCTCCAGTCGGTCTCTGTTATAACTGGACCCCTCATCCTCCTAATAAAAGAAAAAAGAAAATATCTCACCCTTGTACTTCGCCCTTGAGAGTGTGACGGGTGGAAATGGGTAGGGTGGGTGGGTAGGGTCAGGGAGGGGTGGGAATGGGTGAAGAGGGTGAAAGGAGGAGGAAGTGTGTGAGAGATAGAGTAGGTGGTGGTGACAGAGGAGGAGATGACTGGTGGGTAAACAATCCTTAACATACAGTCTAAATGCGCCAGTTTCTGACCCTCCAGTTACCAGTCACTCACCTATAATCAAACACATGAAAAATACGAGAAAAAAATATAAAAATCTCCCAAATTTAATTGTTATCGCTGGCTTTATCGTTGTGTCAACAACCATGTGCCTCCCCACCCCACACGGCCTGTTACCACACCAGATGTAGGTGTGTACCACTGAGTGTCATCACCACTCGCGTGAGTGCTGAGAGGGTGTCATGGATCTCTGGACGCATCGCCCTCTCAGTGATCCCCCACCACGCGACCTGTTACCTCGACTTACATGGCAGCTGGGGCGGTGTTTACTGCCGGGAATGTCATCGCCACTAGCGTAAGTGCTGACATCGCCGGAGTGCACTGCTGGCGTCAGCACTAGTGTCAGTGCTGACGTTTTGCTGCCTTACCCGAACAAAGATTAGGGGTGGTGTTTACGGAGAAGAGATCATGACTCTGCTAATGTATGGTTTAAAAGGCGTGGCCACCTGACTCTAGGAGACTGCCCTCAAGTGATGCTGTGAGGATCAACACTCTCCTAGCAGTGGTGAACAACAACTCCCAATCCTGGCCGAGTTTTGTACTGGAACAATTTACACAGAACTATCTTCCCTTGAACGCCATACTGGTTCGCATTGACCCGCCAAAGTGATGACATACCCCTCAGTACTGAAATATTGTGGACTAATTATGCCCTCGTTTCCTGCGCCTTATCTGGAGCAATAAGACAACGCGGAATGAAGTGCAGCTAAGAGGAGTTATGACCTTTGTATCATGTCACTATGCTCAATAATCAATTATAATTAAGATAAATTGTGCGAGACTAACTAATTATGTATCAGATAGAACACCATGTAATACTAATGAACGCCTTGTTGTCTGCAGGTTTTGACCACATCAATAAATGATTGCGTCAAAGACGGGTTTCAATCATTCCTTCGACTTGTCCGTCACCTGAACGTCCTAACAAGCCGTTTACACTAATGAAATAACACTTTCATTATGTTTTTTATATACATGAACACCCGATGGCATCACTGAGTACATATATAGAGAGTTGCCTATGCGTATATATTCAAGGGTAATATAATTTACACGCCTGGTCATAAATATATCCGAATTTTTAGGTGGGTGTTTACAACACTTTACCCAAGATTATACTTCGAAGACCAACACCGTAATAAACTCAGAACCCCAGGTAAATAATATAGCAACAGATTGAGGTTTCTATTCATAAGACGGGCAGTCACTTGGAGACATCAACACCTTCACCTTCCTGTGATATGTAAACCCAGGCTCTTCATTACCTGGGAATAATATAAAGGCAAATCCTGATAAAAAAGTGTTTTTATATTTTTACTTAATTTTCTCAAAATTTTCTTTTAAGTTGGGTCAGATTTCAACTTTTTACTGTGGAAACACATGAAAAGACTATGATTAGCTATTTCTTCACAGATAAATAAGAACACAACTATTATTATTAAGCGTTCTTTACTCTGTCTAGTGTCTACAACTTTGGATATAAGTTATAAATAAACTTTCTCTGCTTAATACCACAAGTTATCACCTGAGAGTTTCGCTTCTTCTTTTACCTTGGTTATCAAACATCAAAGTATATAAAAGTTTCCAAACTTTAACGAAAAACTTAAAAAATTGCCAAAAATTCAATATTACTAAAATTTGTTGTTTTTCATTTATTTATGTCAACTAACAATGTCAGTAAGCACTTTCATTAACTGTCGACATACTAAAACCACCTTAAATTGTTCTTTTGGTGTATGGACCTTCACACACACACACACATCAATGATGCCTAAGAGAAACTGCTCGCTGGAAATATGTCGACGACTCCACCATTGGGATCAGCGTCAACAATTCTGCTCCCAACTATACCGCCCTTCTGGATTTATTGACCAGTCTCCAAAACTGGGCCACCAACAACCATGTCACCATCAACCATACCAAGACCATGGTTATGCACATCCTCTCCTCCGACATTGTCCCACCTCCTTCCATTACCTAGGTCCGAACACACTCCAGGTTGTAGATTCACAAGCTCCTCAGCGTCACCATAGACAACAAACTAAATTAAAACCCACGTCAGTGAAGTTGTCAAATCCTCAGTTTCCGTCTCCACCTCCTCCGCCGACTCAAGTCCCTCAGGTTCCGCACACGAGCTCCTCAGTGTATACACAACATTCATACTTCCCAAGCTCACCTATGCCTCCCCCCCCTGGTCTTCCTCCTAAATGCCACACAACGTAAACACCTAGAAAAGTGCAAGAGGGCATGCAGATTATTCTCTCCTTCCTACTCACATATCAGAAGCGCTCAACACACTGACCTTTCGACTCTCACTGACCATCACCACGGCCTCATCTGCAAATTTGGTAGAAGCTTCTACCATCCCCTGACACCGGTACTACCACCTGAGATCCCCTGTCAAAGGTGCTGTTCGACACCACAACCGCATCCAGCCCATACGTGCACGAACTGATCGCTATAAGAACAGCCCAGTCCCAACCATTGTAAAAATTATCAATAACATGTAATAAATCAGTGTATTCACTCCCAGTAAACACTGCTCCTACACTGTCACTATGTTGAAATGAACTGTAGTTTGAGCTGATCCCCATCTAAGTTACTATATGTCTTATTTGTGTCACTTATGTCACTTGTATATTATTTGTAATTCTGTATTCCCCAAATATGTAACTGTATATTTTCAGCCTTCTCGCTGCCAAGCTCTTCAATAAACCGTTAATTATTATTATTATTATTATTATTACACACCTCGCGCAGTCCGCCACTACAACAAAATTCAGCCCATAAGAGCCCGCACCGATAGATATAAGAACAGCACCATCCCATCTATTGTTAAAATAATAAGCAACTCCTGATTTATGTACTGTACAGCCCTGTAAATGTATTCAAGGCATATTATATCATTATGTCTAAATCAAATGTAAGTCTGTATATTTTCAGCCACGGCTGCAACTCTATTAATAAACCGTTTATTATTATTATTATTATTATTATTATTATTATTATTATTATTATTATTATTATTATTATTATTTTTATTATTATTATTATTATTACACGGATCAGGTTAGATTAGGTCAGGTAGGGAATGAATCATGCAAGGTGAAGATTAGACTTGATTTAAAAAGTGTTCCTACTGAGTATCATGTAGTGTGAGGGTGATGTGAGATATGAGGTTATGTGAGGTTATGTGGAGGTCATGTGAGGTGTGAAGAGGTCATGTGAGGTGTGAAGAGGTCATGTGGGAGGTGAGGAGGTCATGTGAGGGAGGGTCATATGAGGTGGAGGGCAAGGAGATGTGAGGGTCATATGAGGGGTGAGGAGGTAAGGTGAGTAGGTGGGTGTAAGGTGAGGAGGTCATGGAGGTGAGGAGGTCATGTGAGGGTGTGAATGTCCAAACCCAGTAAACACGAACCACTTAATACGACAAAGCAACAAAATTATTTACACTGGATCAACATTCTTAAAGGTTCAGGTAAGTCCAGGTTTCCACTAACCCTTTAAACACACACCTAAACGCTGTAATTCACCTTAAGACATAAAAATTGTCTCAAACAAAGCTGGAAATAATTATCTTAATTTTACGAGAATTTTTTTATCCAAAGTTGTAATAAAAACAGTAAACTTAAGAACTGTGGATAATTCAGGAGGAAGGTAAATATTACATGTAAGTTACGAAAGAGAGATTTTATAACTAAATGTCCCGTGAATATATTATCTCCAGCGATCTGTGAGTTAGGGCGTGAATGTTCTGAAACTGAATCTTTATCATATACGTTCAACCATATCCATGAAACGACTTATTTAACATAACACATAAATAAGATACAGTTTGGGGTTATATATCTACTTACGTCATAATGTTAGTACTGATGCCTATAAGAAAAAATCTCACGTAAATTAAAAAAAATCCTGATGTTCTTTGTATAGTAAACTCTTCTCACCGTAACAATGGATGTATTTTCTTTAACTATTTTCTAAATCACTAAAATTCATATTGATAAAATGTTTAGACAGTCTCTCTCTCTCTTGGTAAAGCACTACAGTGGTCGCCGTGTTTTGCATTTTGCGTCAACACATTAATGGATATCCTCAAGTTCTTCTACGTGTGTTATATGTATGTGAGTCTCAAATTTACCTAGTGACAGTAAATACTCACAACCCTTGACTAAAAGTCCTAAATCTCCTTCGTGTTTAATAGTACAAATATAATCTACTTCCCCATAATTAAATTCATGAAGGAATGAGAGAGAGAGAGAGAGAGAGAGAGAGAGAGAGAGAGAGAGAGACAGAGAGAGAGAGAGAGAGAGAGAGAGAGAGAGAGAGAAAAGAAAATAACAATAAGAAAGAGTAACAAAATTAAAACAAACATACAGAAAAGACAAAAAAAGGAAAAAAGAAAACAGAAAGGAAGAAAGAAAAGAAAGCACAATTATAATCATCATCAGCATTCACAGCTGAGATTAAACACTTGTAGATTAAGGCATTGAAACTGCTTGAATCTGCATTAACCCAGAGAGCCAAGTTGTCTTAACGCGGCCTTGTTATTCTAATGTCGCAAATCTGCTAAAACTTTGCTATGAAATTAAAATGGAACGCTAAAAAATAGGGTTTCGAGGTTATCCAAATATTTTATTTCCTACATTTGAAGAAGTTAAATGTATTAGGGAAATGGTGTGGGGTGTTTTAAGCAGGTGTCGTAGGTGTTTAAATTGTGGGGGAGAGGGGTGTTGGAGTTGTGGGGGTTGGTTAAATTTGTGGGGAGAGGGGTAGTTGAGTTAGGGGGGTTGGTTAAATTGTGGGAGGGGTAGTTGAGTTGTGGGGGGTTGGTTAAATTGTGGGGAGGGGGTAGTTGAGTTGTGGGGGGTTGTTAAATTGTGGGGAGAGAGGGTATTGAGTTGTGGGGGGTTGGTTAAATTGTGGGGAGAGGGTAGTTGAGTTGTGGGGGTTAAATTAGGGGAGAGGGGGTAGTTGAGTTGTGGGGTTGGTTAAATTGGGGGGAGGGGGTAGTTGAGTTGTGGGGGTTGGTTAAATTGTGGATGGGGTAGAAGGAGTTGTGGGGGTTGGTTAAATTGTGGGGGATGGGGGGTAGTTGAGTTGTGGGGGGTTGGTTAAATCAGGGGATGGGGGTAGTTGAGTTGTGGGGGGTTGGTTAAATTGTGGGGATGGGGGTAGTTGAGTTGTGGGGGTTGGTTAAATTGTGGGGGATGGGGGTAGTTGAGTTGTGGGGGGTTGGTTAAATTGTGGGGGATGGAGGGGTAGTTGAGTTGTGGGGGTTGGTTAAATTAGGGGGATGGGGGTAGGAGTTGTGGGGGTTGGTTAAATTGTGGGGATGGGGGTAGTTGAGTTGTGGGGGTTGGTTAAATTGTGGGGGATGGGGGGGTAGTTGAGTTATGGGGGTTGGTTAAATTGTGGGGGATGGGGGTAGTAGGAGTCGTGGGGGTTGGTTAAATTGTGGGGATGGGGGCATGGTTGTGTGGTTGGTTAAATTGAGGTTCATGTTATAATAGATCTGAGTTATAGTAGGTCACTGTTAAAGTAGGTCACTTATGTTAGGTCCTTGTCATAATAGGTCCCCAATAGGTGTAAATTCATCTTCTCGAAGACATATTCCTCCTACAAACATTCCTTAACTTAAACATTCATTGATAAACTTAAAATATATAAATGTCTATATAAACAGTTCAGAGATAAATTCCGTATTAGTATTCATTGATTAAAAAATATGGTTTAATGTGTATTAGTTAGGATCAAAAGCTTAACGCTCTGTATATGTCAGTCTAAATCCTTAACCTTCATTATATATTATTTTTAGCATTATCGATAACATACAAAAATAAATGCAAAATAGAATGAAAAATAAAGGTAGAAATAAAATGCAAAAATAAAATCCCAAATAATATGCAAAAATAAAAGGCAAAACATAAAAGCTAACTAAAGAAAAGTTTTGAAGACTAAGAGGTAAAAGTCAGTGATATTTATCGTTCTCCCATTAAGCTGTCTTTCTTTGTACTCTTGACGAAACGTTATTTGGGTCAAGTTGAACGCCTGTGAACAAGCGGCTGACAGAGAGAGCGGGCATCGGGCCCTCGATGACTGATTAAGGGGTTACAGTATATTGTCCACCTTACTAGTGTTGAGAGACAGAAAGAGAGAAAAAGAGACACAGTTAGATAAAGAGACAAATAGATAAACAGAGAAAAAGAGGGAGAGACAGTAGACAGACAGACAGACAAACCAAAACCACACAACATATAAAAACCTAAACAAAATTAAACCACTACTTCCTGACGAGGCTCATGACGCGAGTGAAGCCCTGTACACACACACACACACACACACACACACACACACAAGAATACCCAAGATGTAACATAATATACAAACAAGCGTTCGGCAACAACTCTTCTCTCTCCTTATAAAAGAAAGAAAAAAGTTAGTTTACAATAAAACAAACAACATTAAGTAGGAGGAATGAAAGGCTTCGAGCGACGGATTCTAATGGCTGGAAATTAGTCTCCGTAAACTGACGTAAATAGTAAAACACTTTCTCGGAATTTGCTTTAATTGGATTCCTGCTTTTATATACTCCCAAGGGGTAACTTATAATTCACGTCAAGAAGGATGAAGAGGAGAACGAAGAGGCGATACGAAGGAGAGAGAGAAGGAATAAGAGAAGGAGGAAGGGATAAGTGGAGGATGGGAAAAGAGGAAGAGGAAAAGATACGATCCATAACACCATTTGCCCTAATTAGTTGTGAAAGGTAATCAAATGAATCCCAGTACTGTACCTGTATCCGTAACTCTATTTTCCCTCAATTAGTTAAGAAAAGTAATCACAATAATATCCCATTACCTTTATACCGTTCCCTTAATTACTCCTATAAAAATGATATGAAATAACGATGTAAAATGGTGAACACATTGAGCGAGTTGTGTCATAAGGAGTAAAATATTTACCGTAATCCTCTCAGTTGATATATTGCAAAATTGTCTCATTTATTGTAATGTTCAGAGATCCGATTTCACCAAGAGGTTTAGGTTCCCCATTTTTGTATATGTCGCAACTCATCCAGGCTGAACAAACAACGCAAAATAAACCAAAAATAAAACAAAAAGGAAAAAACAGTAAAAATAAAGTAAAAATTAGACCAAAAATATCATAAAAATCCTAAAAAACTCAAACAAAGACAAAAGATGAAAATAAAACTGCAAAATAATTCAATACAGATCTATTATTATTATTATTTCTCTGACAACATGAACGAAAGTCTTCCAATCATAACAATAATGACAACAGCATCAACCATAATTATCCTCCTCTATACCAACACGATCCATACACTGAGTCACTAAATCCCCCGACTTCCGATATACTGTATACACGACCAGTTATCCATTCCTCACGACGTACCGACAAAACGACAACTCATCCATACACTGAGTCATTAAATCTCTGCGACTTCCGATATATACACGACCAGTTATCCATTTCCTACGACGTAACGACACAAATACAGTAGATACTGGACCGTCGCGAAAATACACACAATCTGAACGACCCTTGTTAACTTGTACTTCTAAGGAACATTTTTCACTACTGTAAACGTCTGAGCATTATGGCCACTAACAAATACACGACAAGGACACTGGATTTGAGATTCATACATAAATAATGGCCCAATTTAGATGATATATTACTGAAAAACAAATTAGTAAATTAAAATCCGAATTATTGAAAAATAAAATAACCTGGTCATTTATATTCCTTACGTCGATACAGTTAGGTGGTCGTCTCATTGGTTAGGTTAGGTTAGGTTAGGTTAGGGTTTGGGCGAATCGACCATCGCTCGGGTGCCTGTGAAGTGACCGAAACGCAGAGAAAGAGGTAAGTGAACGATAAAGAGAATAATCACGAAAGTCAGTGGAATTACGTGCTTTGGGGATATACAGAATAATTGCATAAAATATCAAGTCTTAAAAAAAAAAAAAAATATTATATATATATATATATATATATATATATATATATATATATATATATATATATATATATATATATATATATATATATATATATATATATATATATATATATATATATATATATATATATATAAGTAAATCACTGTAGGTATGCTGGTGGTCCAGGTATATGTTGATAATCACAAGGAAAGAAGAAACACGGTGTTTATGTGACCTTGATTATAGACCTCAGCTTGAGTTGTAGTGACGTCTCTACAACTGCGTATCCGCATTCCAATGCACATATCCTAGCAACCAAACGAGCGGCCCAGGGGAGCGTCACAGATGCCACAGTATCCAGCAACCAGCCACCTGCTAAGTCTTCCAGCAACGGAGTCAAGAAACCGGCGAGTTCCCACGGATTTACTTCCGGCTGCTGTGTATATAAGCTCTGTCTCCATTGAGATTCATTCTGGCCTCGGTTCCTGAACACGCAACACCTCCTCCTCCGCCGCTGCCTGGCGGCCCCTGCTTCCGCCTGCCTGGCGGCCCCTCGCTTCTCTGCCCGCCTGGCGCGAGTATGGCGACCCACCAGCTGTCCTTTCTGAGCGTCCTCACCAACCAGCTCTCTTATTCTACTCTACGTTCCTGAACATGCAACACCTCCTCCAAGCAAGCTCCTGTCCAGCTCTATTCAACCTGGAGGCCAGTAACAGGCAATCTCCTCTAACGAAGCTCCCACATCTACCTCCTTCAACACGCTACTCACCGAACGTGTCTACTGAGCAGCTCCTCACCACACGACATCTCCAGCACCAGACTGTCTACCATATAACTTATATTATATAAGAAAACCACCACCTTAGAGTTTCCATCCATCCTGAGTGCTAGACAACATAATATCACGAAACCCTACAAATGGTGACCCCGGGAAAGACCACACAGGATGGAGGACGGACAGACTTCTACCGACCCCAGCACACCTGTCCTGCCTCAGACGCCGACCCCGGCCCAGCAGTAACCCCTGCCCTGACGCGGCCTCTGTTCCTGACCCACACACCCCTCTTTTCTCCCCAGGTACTCCCTAATGTCCTGCACCCTGCTGCTGTCGTGGACCCAGCTGCTGTCACGAGCCCTCATCCGCTTCTGCTGACGTCAGCCCTGCTCCTGACCCAGGCCCACACACCCAGCAGGCACATCTAACGACCCCAGCACACCTGTCCTGCCTCAGACGCCGACCCCGGCCCAGCAGTAACCCCTGCCGCCCCTGACGCGGCTCTGTCCCTGAGTGCGGACCCACACACCCCTTTTTTCTCCCTCAGGTACTCCTGCTAATGTCCTGCACCTGCTGTTCTCGGGACCAGCTGCGTCACGAGCCCTCATCCGCTTCTGCTGACGCAGCCCTGCTCCTGACCCAGGCCCACACCCCAGCAGGCACATCTGACGACTCTGTACCTGTCATGAGGGAAGCACAACATTCATCGCCTCCACACACCCTTTTTTTCTCCTCTCTCCTCCCACAGATAGTGTGTATATAGACAGTTATCTAGCGAGGCTCATCCACGCCATCGCCGTTGTCTCACATGAGGTATGCACCGCCCGTTCTGCCTCACATGTAAGGCAACCTGCAGACAACAAGTCTCCTCCACCGCTGGAGGAAGGGGGGTTGTAGTGAACGTCTCCCCACAACTGCGTATTCGCATTCCAATGCGACAGTATCCTAGCAACCAAACGAGCGGCCCAGGGGGGTCACCAGATGCCACAGTATCCCAGCAACCAGCCACCTGCTACGTCTCCTAGCAACGGAGTCAAGAAACCGGCAAGTTCCCACGGATTTACTTCAGGCGGCTGTATAAGCTCTGTCTCCATTGAGATTCATTCTGGCCTCGGTCCTGAACACGCAACGCCTCCTCCTCCGCCGCTGCCTGGCGGCCCTCTCTCCGCCTGCCTGGCGGTCCTCGCTCCCGCCGGCGAGCATGGCGACCCACCAGCTGTCCTTTCTGAGCGTCCTACCAACCAGCTCTCTTATTCTACTCTACGTTCCTGAACACGCAACACCTCCTCCAAGCAAGCTCCTCGCTGTCCAGCTCTCATTCAACCTGGAGGCCAGTACAGGCAACATCTCCTCTAACGAAGCTCCTGCACATCTACCTCCTTCAACACGCTACTCAACGAACGTGTCACTGAGCAGCTCTCACCACACGACATTCCAGCACCAGACTGTCTACCATATAACTTATATATATAAGAAAACTACCACCTTAGAGTTTCCATCCATCCTGAGTGCTAGACAACATATATCAAGAAACCCTACAGAGTCATACAACACACGAATTATCTAATACAAATCACGTATAATCAAGAAATAATTAT
>NW_024723343.1:0-2175 GCF_018991925.1 Homarus americanus
TGTCATTTATGAAACAAACAAACAACAGCGGGCCCAATACACTGCCCTGTGGTACCCCGCTTGTGACAGGTACGGATGATGATTTCGTGCCATTAATCATCACAAACACTGCTTGCGGTCATGTAGAAAGTCTTCTATCCACGCTAGGACATTTCCCCGAATTCCATACCCTTCCAGTTTGATTTTCAGTCTTTCCTGGGGTACACTGTCGAAAGCCTTGGCAAAATCTAGGTATATATTGTCGATATTACCACCCCGTTCCAGAATATGGGTCCAAATATCCAATACCTTGAGCAATTGCGTTAAGCAAGAGAGCCCCGGCATAAAACCGTGTTGGCATTCCTTTACAAGGTTGAATTGAATTGAATTGAAACAGTTTATTTAGCCAGAAAAACACAGATACAAAGTGGATAATAACAATATTGACATGGCTGAGCCAGTTGAGAACCTGAGCTCTCTTTTAGGCACCTAATATATACTATATATTTATCTCAAGGAAGTATTATGTAACATTTAATATCATCTGGAATAGTACAATAGCATGGTAGTAATAAGTACATCTCATAGTGTTACCACGGTTATCACTTCAATATTTATTTATTTTATTATGTATTATTTTTATTTTGTATTTTTTTATTATTATTTTGTTTATTTATTTATTTATACATACATATACACATAAATATACATATATACACACACACACACACACATATATATATATATATATATATATATATATATATATATATATATATATATATATATATATATATATATATATATATATAAATATATATATATATATATATATATATTTGTAACCACAGGAAAGAAACACAGAGTTCCCAAGCGCTTTCGTGTAATTCACATCTTCAGGGGTGAGTACAGACTGTACTCACACCTGAAGATGAGTACAAAGTGCTGAAACATGATTTCACTTCTGTCACCTACAGTGATTTACTTGCATATATATATATATATATATATATATATATATATATATATATATATATATATATATAATAATAATATACATTATATGTGTTTTATGTTGTTGTGTTTTGTTGTTGTTGTTTCGTGTGTGTGTGTCGTTTTTTGTGTGTTGTGTGTTGTGTGTGTGTGTGTGTGTGTGCTGTTTGTGTTTTTTGTGTGTGTGTGTGCGTGTGTGTGTGTGTGTGTGTGTGTGTGTGTGTGTGTGTGTGTATGTATGTGTGTGTGTGTGTGTGTGTGTGTATGTGTGTGTGTGTGTGTGTGTGTGTTTTTTGTTTTTGTTGTTTTTTTTTTATTATTATATTATATATATATATATATATATATATATATATATATATATATATATATATATATATATATATATATATATATATATATATATATATATATATATATATATATATGTATATATATATATATATATATATATATATATATATTACAGAGCTACGAACCACGCCATCTATTGTCCTGATCTACCTACAGCACCGAAGCAGCGCCATCTAGGGGCCGAGACAGTATGACTTCGTCTTAGTTAACACTCGGGGTTTCCCTTCTCCATATCCTGGTTGTTGCGTCACTTCCTCCAGTCTTCTTTGTGAGCTCCAATTAGGAAGGCACTTGGCTCTGGGAAGTGACCACAGGATCATCTATCCTCTAAACCCACGGTGCAGTGACTACCTACCGTCTTCTACAATACTCAGCCTTACTCGTCAGCCATCTCAGCTCCTCACTTAATATTTGTATTCTTGTATTGCCTCCCCACGTCCACCTTGCTTCACGATTGTTTTATGTTTTATTAATATGTATATACTGTTAATGTTTAGGTTAAGTTTGGTTAAGGGTAATTTATAAGCTGAATATTTTGTTAGAGTTTATGGTACTATTATACTACACACTTCGCATCCTTTGTCTACCTTTTATAGTCGATTGTCTTTGTTTTGTTTTTGTTACATGTTGGGATCTGGGTAGACGTATAACTATATTCTAAATCCCCAACTCGTAACAAGTCTTCTTTGTGACTCAATTCGAGGAAGAGCACTTGGCTTGGAAGTGACCACAGGATCATCTATCCTCTAAACCTGGTGCAGTGACTACCTACCGTCTTCTACAATACTCGCCTTACTCGTCAGCCATCTCAGCTCCTCACTTAAGTATTTGTAATCTTGTATTGCCTCC
>NW_024723344.1:0-16085 GCF_018991925.1 Homarus americanus
CTTGACCAATGGACTTTGTTATACTCGATGAGGCGCCTTTGTTATACTCGATTAGAAAACTTTGTGGTACTCGACCAGGGGACTTTGTTATACTCCACCAGGGACTTTGTTATACTCGATCAGGGGATATGTTATACTCAATCAGGGGACTTTGTTATACTCGGTTCAGGGGACTTTGTTATACTCGTCCAGTGGGCTTTGTTATACTAGGATCAGGGAATTTGTTATACTCGATCAGGGGACTTTGTCTAACTCGATCAGGCCCCTTTGTTATATTCGATCGGGGGCCTTTTGTTATACTAGATCAGGGGGCTTTGTTATACTCGTTTAGGGGCCTTTTTCAGACTCGATCACGGGCCTTTGTTATACTCAATCAGGGGACTTTGTTATACTCGAGCAAGGGGGCTTTGTTATACTCGATCAGGGGACTTTGTTATACTCGTCTAGTGGACTTTGTTATACTAGGATCAGGGAATTTGTTATACTCGATCAGGGAACTTTGTTATACTCGATGAGGGGCCTTTGTTATACTCGATCAGGGGCCTTTTGTTATTCTAGATCAGGGGACTTTGTTATACTCGATTAGGGGCCTTTTTCAGACTCGATCACGGGCCTTTGTTATACTCAATCAGGGGACTTTGTTATACTCGAGCAAGGGGGCTTTGTTATACTCGATCAGGGGACTTTGTTATACTCGACGAGGAGGCTTTGTTATACTCGATCAGGGGACTTTGCTATACTCGACCAGGCGACTTTATTATACTCGATCAGGGGACTTTGTTATACTCGACCAGGGGACTTTTTTATACTTGACCAATGGACTTTGTTATTCTCGATGAGGGGCCTTTGTTATACTCGATTAGAAAACTTTGTGGTACTCGATCAGGGGCCTTTGTTATACTCCACCAGGGACTTTGTTATACTCGATCAGGGGATATGTTATACTCGATCAGGGGACTTTGTTATACTCGGTTCAGGGGACTTTGTTATACTCGTCTAGTGGGCTTTGTTATACTAGGATCAGGGAATTTGTTATACTCGATCAGGGGACTTTGTCTTACTCGATCAGGGCCCTTTGTTATATTCGATCAGGGGCCTTTTGTTATACTAGATCAGGGGACTTTGTTATACTCGATTAGGGGCCTTTTCAGACTCGATCACGGGCCTTTGTTATACTCAATCAGGGGACTTTGTTATACTCGAGCAAGGGGGCTTTGTTATACTCGGTTCAGGGGACTTTGTTATACTCGTCTAGTGGGCTTTGTTATACTAGGATCAGGGAATTTGTTATACTCGATTAGGGGAATTTGTCTTACTCGATCAGGGCCCTTTGTTATATTCGACCTGGGGACTTTGTTGTAATCGATCAGAGGAATTTGTTATGCTCGATCTGGGGACTTTGTTATACTCGATAAAGGGTCTTTGTTATACTCGACCAGAGGCCTTTGTTATACTCAGACAGGGACTATGTTATAATCGATCCGGGGACTTTGTTATGCTCGATCTGGGACTTTGTTATACTGGGTCAGGAGACTTTGTTATACTCGATCATGGGATATGTTATACTCGATCAGGGGACTTTGTTATACTGGACCAGGGGACTTTGTCATACTCGATTAGGGGACTTTTTTATACTCGTCCAGGGGGCTTTGTTATACTCGATCAGGGGACTTTGTTATACTCGACCAGGGGCCTTTGTTATACTCAATTAGGGGACTTTGTTATACTCGAGCAAGGAGGCTTTGTTATACTCGATCAGGGGACTTTGTTATACTCGTCTAGTGGGCTTTTTTATACTAGGATCAGGGAATTTGTTATACTCGATCAGGGTACTTTGTTATACACGATGAGGGGCCTTTTTTATACTTGATCAGGGGCCTTTTGTTATTCTAGATCAGGGGACTTTGTTATACTCGATTAGGGGCCTTTTTCAGACTCGATCACGGGCCTTTGTTATACTCAATCAGGGGACTTTGTTATACTGGAGCAAGGGGGCTTTGTTATATTCGATCAGGGGACTTTGTTATACTCGATCAGGAGGCTTTGTTATACTCGATCAGGGGATATGTTATACTCAATCAGGGGACTTTGTTATAATCGGTTCAGGGGACTTTGTTATACTCGTCTAGTGGGCTTTGTTATACTAGGATCAGGGAATTTGTTATACTCGATCAGGGGACTTTGTCTTACTCGATCAGGGCCCTTTGTTATATTCGATCAGGGGCCTTTTGTTATACTAGATCAGGGGACTTTGTTATACTCGATTAGGGGCCTTTTCAGACTCGATCACGGGCCTTTGTTATACTCAATCAGGGGACTTTGTTATACTCGAGCAAGGGCGCTTTGTTATACTCGGTTCAGGGGACTTTGTTATACTCGTCTAGTGGGCTTTAGACTTCAGACTCATGGGAAGGAGCCAGTATAGGAAGATTTTTTATAGAAAAACATTAATTCTTACTTCATGAATAGAAAGAAATGGTTAGAGGAATTACAAATTTCTGACTTATGGTTTTCTGATGTTTGCAACAACACTCGGCGACGTGGGGAGCTATCAGGGAAGCTGCCATTACTTGTTTATCCGTATGCCAAGATCAAGTTGTAATTTCGTTTTTTTGAGAGTGGCAACAAGGTGTCGCTTTCTGTTGCTGAACTTTGAATTTGAATGTCTGTGGAAATACGATATATATTCATATTTCACTTTCTAGCACCCACATATTTCTACAACACTACCATATGTTCTTTCTAACTTTTTCACACATATTTATATATATTTGTACATTCACTACAACACTACCACATGTTCACTACAACACTACCATATGTTCACTACAACACTACCACATGTTCACTACAACACTACCACATGTTCACTACAACACTACCATATGTTCACTACAACACTACCACACGTTCACTACAACACTACCATATGTTCACTACAACACTACCATATGTTCACTACAACACTACCACATGTTCACTACAACACTACCACATGTTCACTACAACACTACCACATGTTCACTACAACACTACCACATGTTCACTACAACACTACCACATGTTCACTACAACACTACCACATGTTCACTACAACACTACCACATGTTCACTACAACACTACCACATGTTCACTACAACACTACCACACGTTCACTACAACACTACCACATGTTCACTATAACACTACCACATGTTCACTATAACACTACCACATGTTCACTCCAACACTACCACATGTTCACTATAACACTACCACATGTTCACTATAACACTATTATAGGTTCATTATAATACTAATACAAGTTCACTAACACACTAGAACAAGTTCAGAAGCCTCTTACTACATTTTCTGCAGAACAAAACACGTCCTACTGAAGGATCCAATATTGAATAGAATCAGTTATTATTATGAAAATGAGTTCTAATCACGATATTGAGGATATGCAGATCGAGTACGGTATGACTCCACAGCCAGAGGTAGACCCAGACACTAATCCGGTCTGTGATATACCTAAGGACGACTTTCACAGATTTGACCAATATGGTCTCTTTATAAAACATATTCCCTCCGAGGTGACCTACCGGAAGATGCGATCTCTCTTCAGCCATTGCGGGGGTCTGGTAAACTTCTTTATGCCCTGTGACCACCAGACCGGTCTACACCGTGGTACAGCCATCGCTAGGTACTGTAGCGAATTTTACAGAGAAGAAGCTCTCAGGCTCAATGGAGAACCAGTGGGTAAACGCGGACTGTACAAAAATTCTCGTCGGTGTCTGAAAGTTGAATACCTCCGGTATCCAGGTGGACCCAACTACAACTCCGAAAAGATTCCAAAACAAATGCGGGGGCCTGAAAGATTCAGGAAAACCTTCCGTAAAAGACGATACGATGAAGGCTACAACTCCTCGTACAGGAGGCCCAGGGGGAGGGAGTTTGACGACGGCTACAACTCCTCACCCTGGAAAAGACCCAGGAGGAGGGAGTTTGACGACGGCTACAACTCCTCACCCTGGAAAAGACCCAGGAGGAGGGAGTTTGACGACGGCTACAGATCATCGCCCTACGTGAGGCCCAGAAGGCAGCAACATGAGGGCGGTTATTATGAGTCACCCCCCCCGCTGTGTTGATTGCACCAGAAGAATCCTGAAACGGGGCATCCGTTATTATCGTCGTTGATGAATGTTATTAAATTTTATGTAAAAAAAAAAATTAATAAAATTAAAAGTTGATTTAGTATAATAATTAACCTAACCATCATCATCCTCAATTATTATTATTATTATTATTATTATTATTATTATTATTATTATTATTATTAATTTATTTTTTATTTCTGTTCACATGTCTTTTCACAGCCTCATAAAGTTCATTATTATGCGTTATTAATCAACATTCATACACTAATCTATACATACCCAAGCAACACAACACCCATCCACCTAAACACATCCAAAACACAGTACCCATCCACGTGAACCCAACCAAAACACAGTACCCATCCATCCTAAAACACAACCTAAACACAGTGCCCATCCATCCTAAACACAACCTAAACACAGTACCCATCCACGTGAACCCAACCAAAACACAGTACCCATCCATCCTAAACACAACCTAAACACAGTGCCCATCCACCTAAACACAACCAAAACACAGTACCCATCCACATGAACCCAACCAAAACACAGTGCCCATCCACCTAAACACAACCAAAACAGCTAGCTCTTTCATCACAGGACAGACACTTAATTAAATTACTTGTTACATGGTTACAGAAAAGCCAAACCCATCCTGAAGGAGAACAAGCTGGTGAGGAGGTTGGCAGATCTTCAGGATGTTGACGCCAAGATGATCATAATGCGACACCTCTACCAAAGCAAGATTCCTGTGGTGTTTGATAATTGGAAGCTTCCTGGAGCAGACTGGATGTTCCAGGTACCGTATATAGTAATCATTTTACCTGTAAAGTGATGTGATGTGTACAGTGGGGTGAGGGAGAATAAGGTGGGAAGGAAGCTGAGTCACCCAAATCAGAATTACCTCACACAGGCAAAACACGACGTAAGGGGACCTAGAAAGAGAAACACGAGAAATTTACGCTGATTTATATTATTTTATAGAGTCATTAACCTTATCACTTACAACAGATTATTATTATTATTGGTAGTAGTAGTAGTAATCTTAAAATAAGTTTGGCGCCCTTTCATGTGTCAAATATGGTTTGCAGAACATAAAGAATTTTGCACTGACCGGGAACCAAATAGCAAGAAGGAATAAACTAGAGGCAGAACACCATCGAACTCGTCCCAGGAAAATCAAGACGATATTACCAGAAATATTATGTTTCATAGTTTATAACAAGTGAACGTGGGCCCTTCATGGCAGGTGAAAGATTGAACGCTCGTGCTTGGCTAGCGAGCAACCGCCGTCCGGCTGACAGCGTACAGCGACAAAATGATTAATTAATGCCTTCCTAAAGAAACCATCGACATGGGACCAGGTTTGTTCCACTCTACGAATTTTTTGCGATTTTTCCATCAAGTTTGATGAAAAACCGATTGTGCCATTTTGGCTGCCCAGAACAGACACACACACGGCTATTTCTATAGTATAT
This sequence comes from Homarus americanus, assembly GCF_018991925.1. NCBI lineage: Eukaryota > Metazoa > Arthropoda > Malacostraca > Decapoda > Nephropidae > Homarus > Homarus americanus. The sequence continues at coordinate 5,619 of NW_024723344.1, forward strand.
TAGATAATAAATAATAATAATAATAATAATAATAATAATAATAATAATAATTAATAATAATAATAATAAAAATAATAATAATGATTAATAATAATAATAATAATAATAATAATAATAATAATAATAATAATTGTGTATATGTGAGTGCATATGTATATATGTGTGTATGTATGTGTATGTGTGTGTGTGTGTATGTGGGTAAACTGTATTTGTCAAAATTAAAACAAATACTATTACATTTTATGCATTTAATTAATATTAACAACAATACCTTCAATATATAAACACTTTCACATACATATGCTGTACAAACACGACAGCACGTAAATAAAATAAAAATATTGAAGTGACATACACCGTGCAGGGTCCTCACGTGATGTGCACCCCACTAAGACTTTTATTCAGCAAATCCTTGGATCAGGGTAAAGCGCCTATAGGGACTGGAAATCAGTCAACGTCACCTAATACACATGAAGGAGTAGGAAAGGTGCAGCGGAAAACTGCAGGCCCGTCACATAAATGCAATCTCTTTGAGAAAATTCTGAGGGACGCCATCATCCAACACCAGACCGAACACAGTCTTATCAACACAGCGCAACACGGTTTCATAGAAAGAAAATTCTGTCTGACAAACTTAATCACGTTCCTTGAAACGTTAACAGTTACAGACTACGTGACCAAGGCTCACCAGTAGATGAGTTGTACATTAATTTCTCCTAAACGTTTGACAAAGACCCACATGCACGACTGGCCTCTAAGATCCTGGCACATGGCATCACAGGCAAGATTTTGCTGTGGATTAACAATTGACTCGAAGACTGGCAACAAAGAGTGGTAATAAATGGAGTACATTCTGTGGAGTACCACAAGGCTCTATCTTTGGACCCACCCTGTTTGTCATCTACATAAACGACATAGGTGAAAACATATCGAGTCACATTGTCAATTTTGTGGACGACACAAAGATATTGGGGAAGGTAGCAAATCAAGACGACGTCGCAACAATGTAGAAAGACCTGCATGAGCTGTTCAAATGGTCTTGAGACTGGCAAAAGATCTTTAACATTACATAATAGAAGACAACAATCCAATCACAACTATTCTGTTTAATAACACTTTCCTGGATACTGTCGATAAGGAGAAAGTTCTTGGCGTTGCGATAGATCATTCACTGAAGACGGCGCAGCAACTGGGGGCAGCAGTGACAAAAGTAAATCGAAGTTTGGGATTTATAAAGCTTACCTCTGAATACAACGACGGGAACATGCTCCTTTAACTGCACAAATCTCCAGTACGTTCCAGTGTGGATTACTGTATACAGGCATGGAAAGACTACCACCAGAAAGACCTAACAACCGCAGCAACAGGAGACAGCAATAGCACAAACAGCAGCAACAGGACAAACAACAGCAGCAACAGGACAAACAACAGCAGCAACAGGAGACAGCAACAGCAGCATGACCAACCAGAGGAGAGAGTTCAAGGGCACAGGTGAGGGCAGTGACTTACAGCGACTGTCTGGTCTAGCGCCGCGTCTCTCAGATGGTGACGCCTAGCACTGGTAACACGGCGTCTCTCAGATGGTGACGCCTAGCACTGGTAACACGGCGTCTCTCAGATGGTGACGCCTAGCACAGGTAACGCGGTGTCTCTCAGCTAATGACGCCTAGCACAGGTAACACGGCGTTTCTCAGCTGGTGACGCCTAGCACAGGTAACGCGGCGTCTCTCAGCTGATGACGCCTAGCACAGGTAACACGGCGTTTCTCAGCTGGTGACGCCTAGCACAGGTAACACGGTGTCTCTCAGTCGGTGGTAATCTTTAAGGATACCACGTTTTCCTAAGCTTGCATCAAACATCAAATTTGTCTAAGTTTTATGAAAATAGAAAGTCAATCGTTTTACTGTATTGGCAGCGCGATTCCTTGTTGACCAGTGCAGAATTTCTTTCTCGCAGCACCCGGACCGAAAGTTTGGGGATGTATAGAAATGACGCTATAAGTCCTTCAGTCCTTCTGTCCGTCCGTCTCGGAGAGATATCTTATCCACTTGGTAACTCGCCAGAGAAGCGATGGATTAATTTCAGTATTAGAGTGAGAGCGTAAGTTATAGCAGGGTCTTACTGGGCAGTACTGGACGTGTTGATAGTTCAAGCACTTCAGAAATCAAGCCAATTTTTTCAGATAATCAACGTTGCCTTATTTTTTTTAAGGGGGACTTAGAAAAAAAACTACTTTTTGGGGAGGGGTCAAACTACAAAAACTATTTCATTATTTCTATATCAAGAGTCTTACCTGGTTACCTTTTGTGTAGATAACAGATATAGTTTTTCCTGTTTTTAGTGAGAGGTTAGCTGGGTTAGGACCTGCCTGAGCTATAGACCTGACCATTTGTGTAATAATAATAATAATAATAATAATAATTGACGGTTTATTGAAAAAGTTCTGCACCCCGAAGGCTGAAAATATACGTTGGACATAAATGACTTATTACATACATTGGTGGTTTAACAAAAGCCTTCATTAGAGAAAGGTAAAGGAACATACAGTGAACATACAGATTATTGTAGGTGTTGAACTGCAAACATGTAGTGTAGTAACTCCCTCCCAGATGGTGTTAGGAGGGACCTCATGTGGTGTAGTAATTCCCTCACAGATGGTGTTATGAGGGGCCTCACGTGGTGTAGTAACTCCTTCACATATGGTGTTATGAGGGACCTGACGTGGTGTAGTAATTCCCTCACAGATGGTGTTATATGAGTGAGGTGTGGTCCCAGGCCTTCCTATCGTAGACGGATTAACACATCGCTGGTTGTTGGGTCTCACGGGCCGTTATCACTGGGTACCTGGGACTTCACTGTGTGAAGGTTAACTTGGGTATGACTGTTACTGTTGAGTTGTTCTCACTGACTTAAGCACTGTTCACCACTGTTCACCTCTGTTTAACACTGGTTCCATTCCTTTCCTAAATGAAATTGTAACTTCTGGCGAGAACTTGTTGATATTACGGTGGGGAGGAGGGTTCAGGGGAGGGAGTTGGTATGGGCCAACTTAACAGTTGACCTGGCTGCTCCGAGAGGAGCGCCAGGTACGTTTTGACCCTTCGGTGGTCAAGGATGTAGTATGTCAAGGATGTGTGTGTGTGTGTGTGTGTGTGTGTGTGTGTGTGTGTGTGTGTGTGTGTGTGTGTGTGTGTGTGTGTGTGTGTGTGTGTGTGTGCGTGTGTTTGTTTGTGTGTGTCAGTTTGGATATGTAATGAATGTGAATGAATCTAATGCTCAGGTGATTTCCAGGATAATTTTATGATGATTCTGGTGGTGATAAGTGTGTGTATCTGAGGTAATGATAACACAGTAGGAAGTGGACAAAAAATCATATACTAATGAAAAAACAACAATTTAACCCATACTAAAGTGTTCGGGGGTTAAGCGTTGACTTTACACCTCCCTGACCACCGATTAATTGCACTGGGGTCTTCACCGATCTCGGACCAAAATTTGGTAAGTCGTAACGTATACTTGTGTCTGTGAATGACAGACTATGGTAAAAGATAAATGTCTAATAATACCAAGCTTGCTAGAGATGGCTTCTCTCTTTTTGCGTAAATCCCTTCACACGATTTGTGTTTAGTCTAGTGTTGGCTGTTGTGATGTAAAATATTTATTAGTCGTTCACACAGCGTTAATTTATTGGCAACCACTTGTGCTTTCTCTGGAAGACTATTTAAATTAGGTAGCCTTAAGAGAAGTGAGTTCATATTTACAGCACAATATTTGTTAGGGAACGGCTATATGCGAGTATTATCCACTGTAATGTTGACCTCAATGGCCGTCGTATGTCTTGTTCTTGAAATTCTATGTGAAGTTCATTATGGTTCTTAATATAACCAACCAACCTAACCTAATTAAATATTTATTTGTTTAAACAAAAGCGTTTCATATAAGCAATACACACTGTGGCTCTTCCTGTGTTAATAGTATTCCCACATTTGATTATCCTAAAACTGTAGGCTAGGGGATCATGCATAATTTACACAGTAAAATACCTGCACATGTACAGTAGCTAAAACAACTATCTGTACATACTTTGTGGGAAACAATATGAGACCATGGACGATAAATATTGGTATATGGGGGCTGTCACTAGTCACACGTACCATTCCGGAGCATATCCACCCCCACCTGCACAGATAGTTGTTTTAGCTACTGTACATATCAAGATCCATTACCATAATACTGATGAAGGTTGTGCACTTTAACCATCAACATAAAGATTTTTTTTATACAAAAAGGCTTTCTTACCTCATGAAAATCTCAAAAAAAATAGGAAAAGGAATTTTTAAACTGTTGATTTTAAATTTTGTCTATTCCAGACAGTTATACACCCTTGTGCTAAACGCCATAGCCATACCTAATGTAGGTTAGGTTAGATAGATTAGGTTAAATAAAGTAGGTTAGAAGAGGTTAAAATAGGTTAAATAGAGTAGGTTAGGCTAGATTAGATATATTAGGTTAAATTGGGTAGGTTATGTTTGTTCATTTTATGTCTGTTAAATCAAAAACAGTATACCAGTATATAATGTAGCTGGTAAACCATTCCTCTGTTCTAACATTTCTGTGGTTGTAATTAAATGGTGCCGCCGTACTTAATTAACAGGAAATATATACCCATAGAAGAAAACTTATGTCTTACCTTGAGAATGAAGAATATCTGGGAAATACTTTAGACTTCAGACTCATGGGAAGGAGCCAGTATAGGAAGATTTTTTATAGAAAAACATTAATTCTTACTTCATGAATAGAAAGAAATGGTTAGAGGAATTACAAATTTCTGACTTATGGTTTTCTGATGTTTGATATGTTCACTATAACATACTACATGTTCACTACAACACTACCACACGTTCACTATAATACTACCACATGTTCACTACAACACTACCACATGTTCACTACAACACTACCACATGTTCACTACAACACTACCACATGTTCACTACAACACTACCACACGTTCACTATAACACTACCACATGTTCACTACAACACTACCACATGTTCACTACAACACTACCATATGTTCACTACAACACTACCACATGTTCACTATAACACTACCACATGTTCACTACAACACTACCACATGTTCACTATAACACTACCACATGTTCACTACAACACTACCACACGTTCACTACAACACTACCACATGTTCACTACAACACTACCACATGTTCACTACAACACTACCACATGTTCACTATAACACTACCACATGTTCACTACAACGCTACCACATGTTCACTACAACACTACCACATGTTCACTACAACACTACCACACGTTCACTACAACACTACCACATGTTCACTATAACACTCCCACATGTTCACTATTACACTACCACATGTTCACTCCAACACTACCACATGTTCACTATAACACTACCACATGTTCACTATAACACTATTATAGGTTCATTATAATACTAATACAAGTTCACTAAAACACTAGAACAAGTTCAGAAGCCTCTTACTACATTTTCTGCGGAACAAAACACGTCCTACTGAAGGATCCAATATTGAATAGAATCAGTTATTATTATGAAAATGAGTTCTAATCACGATATTAAGGATATGCAGATCGAGTACGGTATGACTCCACAGCCAGAGGTAGACCCAGACACTAATCCGGTCTGTGATATACCTAAGGACGACTTTCACAGATTTGACCAATATGGTCTCTTTATAAAACATATTCCCACCGAGGTAACCTACCGGAAGATGCGATCTCTCTTCAGCCATTGCGGGGGTCTGGTAAACTTCTTTATGCCCTGTGACCACCAGACCGGTCTACACCGTGGTACAGCCATCGCTAGGTACTGTAGCGAATTTTACAGAGAAGAAGCTCTCAGGCTCAATGGAGAACCAGTGGGTAAACGCGGACTGTACAAAAATTCTCGTCGGTGTCTGAAAGTTGAATACCTCCGGTATCCAGGTGGACCCAACTACAACTCCGAAAAGATTCCAAAACAAATGCGGGAGCCTGAAAGATTCAGGAAAACCTTCCGTAAAAGACGATACGATGAAGGCTACAACTCCTCGTACAGGAGGCCCAGGGGGAGGGAGTTTGACGACGGCTACAACTCCTCACCCTGGAAAAGACCCAGGAGGAGGGAGTTTGACGACGGCTACAACTCCTCACCCTGGAAAAGACCCAGGAGGAGGGAGTTTGACGACGGCTACAGATCATCGCCCTACGTGAGGCCCAGAAGGCAGCAACATGAGGGCGGTTATTATGAATCACCCCCCCGCTGTGTTGATTGCACCAGAAGAATCCTGAAACGGGGCAACTGTTATTATCGTCGTTGATGAATGTTATTAAATTTTATGTAAAAAAAAAAATTAATAAAATTAAAAGTTGATTTAGTATAATAATTAACCTAACCATCATCATCCTCAATTATTATTATTATTATTATTATTATTATTATTATTATTATTTATTTTTTATTTCTGTTCACATGTCTTTTCACAGCCTCATAAAGTTCATTATTATGCGTTATTAATCAACATTCATACACTAATCTATACATACCCAAGCAACACAACACCCATCCACCTAAACACATCCAAAACACAGTACCCATCCACGTGAACCCAACCAAAACACAGTACCCATCCATCCTAAAACACAACCTAAACACAGTGCCCATCCATCCTAAACACAACCTAAACACAGTACCCATCCACGTGAACCCAACCAAAACACAGTACCCATCCATCCTAAACACAACCTAAACACAGTGCCCATCCACCTAAACACAACCAAAACACAGTACCCATCCACGTGAACCCAACCAAAACACAGTGCCCATCCACCTAAACACAACCAAAACAGCTAGCTTTTTCATCACAGGACAGACACTTAATTAAATTACTTGTTACATGGTTACAGAAAAGCCAAACCCATCCTGAAGGAGAACAAGCTGGTGAGGAGGTTGGCAGATCTTCAGGATGTTGACGCCAAGATGATCATAATGCGACACCTCTACCAAAGCAAGATCCCTGTGGTGTTTGATAATTGGAAGCTTCCAGGAGCAGACTGGATGTTCCAGGTACCGTATATAGTAATCATTTTACCTGTAAAGTGATGTGATGTGTACAGTGGGGTGAGGGAGAATAAGGTGGGAAGGAAGCTGAGTCACCCAAATCAGAATTACCCCACACAGGCAAAACACGACGTAAGGGGACCTAGAAAGAGAAACACGAGAAATTTACGCTGATTTATATTATTTTATAGAGTCATTAACCTTATCACTTACAACAGATTATTATTATTATTGGTAGTAGTAGTAGTAATCTTAAAATAAGTTTGGCGCCCTTTCATGTGTCAAATATGGTTTGCAGAACATAAAGAATTTTGCACTGACCGGGAACCAAATAGCAAGAAGGAATAAACTAGAGGCAGAACACCATCGAACTCGTCCCAGGAAAAGCAAGACGATATTACCAGAAATATTATGTTTCATAGTTTATAACAAGTGAACGTGGGCCCTTCATGCCAGGTGAAAGATTGAACGCTCGTGCTTGGCTAGCGAGCAACCGCCGTCCGGCTGACAGCGTACAGCGACAAAATGATTAATTAATGCCTTCCTAAAGAAACCATCGACATGGGACCAGGTTTGTTCCACTCTACGAATTTTTTGCGATTTTTCCATCAAGTTTGATGAAAAACCGATTGTGCCATTTTGGCTGCCCAGAACAGACACACACACGGCTATTTCTATAGTATATTAGATAATAAATAATAATAATAATAATAATAATAATAATAATAATAATAATAATAATAATAATAATAATAATAATAATAATAATAATAATAATAATAATAATAATAATAATAATAATTAATAATAATAATAATTAAAAATAATAATAATAATTAATAATAATAATAATAATAATAATAATAATAATAATAATTAGTAATAATAATAATAACAATAATAATAATTAGTAATAATAATAATTAATAATAATAATTAATAATAATAATAATAATATTAATAATAATAATAATAATTATAATAATAATAATAATAATCATAATAATAATAATAATAATTAAACTAGTAATAATTAAAACAAATACTATTACATTTTATGCATTTAATTAATATTAACAACAATACCTTCAATATATAAACACTTTCACATACATATGCTGTACAAACACGACAGCACGTAAATAAAATAAAAATATTGAAGTGACATACACCGTGCAGGGTCCTCACGTGATCTGCACCCCACTAAGACTTTTATTCAGCAAATCCTTGGATCAGGGTAAAGCGCCTATAGGGACTGGAAATCAGTCAACGTCACCTAATACACATGAAGGAGTAGGAAAGGTGCAGCGGAAAACTGCAGGCCCGTCACATAAATGCAATCTCTTTGAGAAAATTCTGAGGGACGCCATCATCCAACACCAAACCGAACACAGTCTTATCAACACAGCGCAACACGGTTTCATAGAAAGAAAATTCTGTCTGACAAACTTAATCACGTTCCTTGAAACGTTAACAGTTACAGACTACGTGACCATGGCTCACCAGTAGATGTGTTGTACATTAATTTCTCCTAAACGTTTGACAAAGACCCACATGCACGACTGGCCTCTAAGATCCTGGCACATGGCATCACAGGCAAGATTTTGCTGTGGATTAACAATTGACTCGAAGACTGGCAACAAAGAGTGGTAATAAATGGAGTACATTCAGTGGAGTACCACAAGGCTCTATCTTTGAACCCACCCTGTTTGTCATCTACATAAACGACATAGGTGAAAGCATATCGAGTCACATTGTCAATTTTGTGGACGACACAAAGATATTGGGGAAGGTAGCAAATCAAGACGACGTCGCAACAATGTAGAAAGACCTGCATGAGCTGTTCAAATGGTCTTGAGACTGGCAAAAGATCTTTAACATTACATAATAGAAGACAACAATCCAATCACAACTATTCTGTTTAATAACACTTTCCTGGATACCACGATAAGGAGAAAAGTTCTGGCGTTGCGATAGATCATTCACTGAAGACGGCGCAACAACTGGGGCAGAAAGTGACAAAAGTAAAACGGAAGTTTGGGATTTATAAAGCTACCTCTGAATACATAACGACGGGAACATGCTCCTTAACTGCACAAATCTCCAGCATGTTCCAGTGTGGATTACTGTATAAGCAGGCATGGAAAGACGTCATCACCAGAAAGTTCCAACAACCGCAGAGCAACAGGAGACAGCAATAGCACAAACAGCAGCAACAGGACAAACAACAGCAGCAACAGGAGACAGCAACAGCAGCATGACCAACCAGAGGAGAGAGTTCAAGGGCACAGGTGAGGGCAGTGACTTACAGCGACTGTCTGGTCTAGCGCCGCGTCTCTCAGATGGTGACGCCTAGCACTGGTAACACGGCGTCTCTCAGATGGTGACGCCTAGCACAGGTAACGCGGTGTCTCTCAGCTAATGACGCCTAGCACAGGTAACACGGCGTTTCTCAGCTGGTGACGCCTAGCACAGGTAACGCGGCGTCTCTCAGCTGATGACGCCTAGCACAGGTAACACGGCGTTTCTCAGCTGGTGACGCCTAGCACAGGTAACACGGTGTCTCTCAGTCGGTGGTAATCTTTAAGGATACCACGTTTTCCTAAGCTTGCATCAAACATCAAATTTGTCTAAGTTTTATGAAAATAGAAAGTCAATCGTTTGACTGTATTGGCAGCGCGATTCCTTGTTGACCAGTGCAGAATTTCTTTCTCGCAGCACCCGGACCGAAAGTTTGGGGATGTATAGAAATGACGCTATAAGTCCTTCAGTCCTTCTGTCCGTCCGTCCGGGAGAGATATCTTATCCACTTGGTAACTCGCCAGAGAAGCGATGGATTAATTTCAGTATTAGAGTGAGAGCGTAAGTTATAGCAGGGTCTTACTGGGCAGTACTGGACGTGTTGATAGTTCAAGCACTTCAGAAATCAAGCCAATTTTTTCAGATAATCAACGTTGCCTTTTTTCTTTTAAGGGGGACTTAGAAAAAAAACTACTTTTTGGGGAGGGGTCAAACTACAAAAACTATTTCATTATTTCTATATCAAGAGTCTTACCTGGTTACCTTTTGTGTAGATGACAGATATAGTTTTTCCTGTTTTTAGTGAGAGGTTAGCTGGGTTAGGACCTGCCTGAGCTATAGACCTGACCATTTGTGTAATAATAATAATAATAATAATAATAATTGACGGTTTATTGAAAAAGTTCTGCACCCCGAAGGCTGAAAATATACGTTGGACATAAATGACTTATTACATACATTGGTGGTTTAACAAAAGCCTTCATTAGAGAAAGGTAGAGGAACATACAGTGAACATACAGATTATTGTAGGTGTTGAACTGCAAACACGTAGTGTAGTA
>NW_024723345.1:0-2500 GCF_018991925.1 Homarus americanus
TATTCATCACTTTTGTATTATAGAATTGATGTGTCTGTTCCTCATATACCGTCATCACATTCGAGCATTGGGATGTAATAAACACAAATGACCTAACCTAACCTAGCCTAACCTAACCTGCCACTAAAACCAGATTATCTATTACATAACGCTAAGACAGTGGTTCTCAACCTTGTTTGCCCCATGCACCCCTTTCACCATATGTCAGAATGTCATTCCCCCCTCCTTTCCAAGATTGTCTGCCTCAATAAGTGCATTCCAAATAATATGCATATAATACTGAAAATCCTTTATTTTTTCCATATTAGTACATATACATTTACAATTTTACATGGATTATTTTTATAGTGGAGTTTTACAAATTAAATGCCAATTGAAAATGTTGATGGATTTATAAAACTTGAATAAAAGTAAAATAGTTTTTTTTATTTATAATGAATTACTTAACAGACCAAACTGAAGCATAATGCAATAAACAAAAGTTCAATAGAATACCAGGATATTGTAAATTTGTAATTAATTTTATTCAGATGAAGATTACAGTCAATGAGAAACCTGTGATTGTTTTTTCTTTGCCAATTCTGGGATACGCGGAGGAGTGCTTGAAAGGGCACAACGCAGGTCATTTTCTACCTCTAATCTACTACGTTGCTTCGTTTTAATTTGCAACAGAGTTGAAATGCCTGACTCACAAAGATATGTCGACACAAACGGAAGCAATGCACGGATAGCTCTTTCTGCCACTTTTGGGTAGGAATCGCACATCAAGGGCCAAAATTCTGTGATTGATTTCTCATGGAACATATCTCTTGCTCCCGAATCAGTTTCCCCCTCCCCCCCCTGAAAACCTGAATTCCCCCCCTGGGGGGAATTCCCCCCTGGTTGAGAACCCCTGGTGTAGATGATGATGGTGTAGATGATAATGGTGTAGATGATGATGGTGTAGATGATAATAGTGTAGGGGGCTTTTAAGAATATGAAGTGGTTATCTTGACCTTGTAATAAGACAAAAATAATTAAATTTTCTTGTTCAATGTTAATATCTGTTTTAACTTAATTTAACTTAACTTCACCTGAACTTATCCTAAATCTAATCCCACCTAACTTAATCCTAACCTAATGTGATCTTAGGTTAAGTTAGATCACCTATAGCCTAGAAAACAGTGCGTTAATGATCGAAATAAGGCAAACAGAGTATTGGGTTTTATATCTAGAAGTATAAACTAATAAGAGTGTGGAGGTCATATTGCACTAATCTGGAAGTACCTCGATTATACTGTTCAATTCTGGTGCACTTATTTATAGAATGGATATCAAATAACTGGAGTCAGTGTAGCGAAGAATAACGAAAATAATTCTGGGACTTAGAAACCTTCCATATCAAGATAGATTAAAGAAATTTAACTTGCATTCCCTACAAAGACCAAGAGTGCGGGGAGATATGATAGAAGTCTACTTCTGTAAGTTGATGTTGTTAAGGTTGTACATTGACAGTATTTGTTTGTTCCAGTATTAAGTGCGCTGCACTTGCTGGTGTTGAATGTCATTTACAGTGCATTTCCATCTTGCCCGGCCACAAAATACCTCATCTCGTTGACATATCCTTGGCCTGTACATTTTTGGGCTTCTTTTCTTATCGGTACTCTTCAACGAGCTCCCGAACGGACTGTACAAACAGGAAAAAGAAAATGATAAACAATACACAGCAGAAGACAAACAAAACTCTGTATAGAGTTTTGTTGTCTCTACTCATTCCTGGAAGTAAGGAGGGGCTACCCTCTGCACCCTCAGACTGTGAGGAGGGGCTAGCTTTCGGCGATGAGGAGGGGCTAGCTACCGGCGGTGAGGGGCTAGCTACCGACGGTGAGGAGGGGCTAGTTTCTTCACCCTCCGGCGGTGAGGAGGGGCTAGCTACCGACGGTGAGGAGGGGCTAGTTTCTTCACCCTCCGGCGGTGAGGAGGGGCTAGCTACCGGCGGTGAGGAGGGGCTACCCTCTGCACCCCCCGACTGTGAGGAGGGGCTAGCTACCGGCGGTGAGGAGGGGCTAGTTTCTGCACCCACCGGCGGTGAGGAGGGGCTAGCTACCGGCGGTGAGGAGGGGCTAGTTTCTGCACCCACCGGCGGTGAGGAGGGGCTAACTACCGGCGGTGAGGAGGGGCTAGTTCTGCACCCACCGGCGGTGAGGAGGGCTAGCTACCGGCAGTGAGGGAGGGGCTAGTTTCTGCCACCACCGGCGGTGAGGAGGACTAGCTACCGGCGGTGAGGAGGGGCTAGTTTCTGCACCCACCGGCGGGATGAGGAGAATAACTACCGGCGGTGAGGAGGGCTAGTTTCTGCACCCACCGGCGGTGAGGAGACTAGCTACCGGCGGTGAGGAGGCTAGTTTCTGCACCCACCGGCGGTGAGGAGGAATAGCTACCGGCGGTGAGGGAGGCTAGTTCTGCACCCACCGGCGGTGAGGAGAACTGGCTACCGGCGGTGAGGAGGGCTACCGGCGGT
>NW_024723345.1:7500-9291 GCF_018991925.1 Homarus americanus
AATGCTTTAAGAAATTTATATAAAAAAATTTAGAGAACGATGAGTTGAGACCTTGGGCGTAAGAAAACACAGAAACAACATTGTAGATTCTGAAAAACACTCTGAAGGTCCCTGGGTTTTCTTTCGTGTACCGTAATAACATTGAGCGGTACTGTTTAGGGTACTTCAAAACCCTAGTAGTTGAAGCACATAAAATAGCGATATCAGCTACAGTATATTAACATTATTACGAACGATAACGGCAACAACATTACGCGTAAACTAATAACGAAATAGAATGCAACACAATGGCAGTGCAATAACAAAATTAATAAAACGTAGCACAATGTAACGCAAAAGTAGCAAAAGTAGCGCTAAAGTAGCACATCAATAACATAAAACTAACACACTCTCTAAAATTAACACGAGCACCATGATAGTTACAGAGAAATATAAAAGTAACGAACCAGTAACAACAAAAGCACTTAAGGTAACAGAGTATTAACCTAACAGTAACTCAACAATTAAGTGACAAACACAATTATGAGAAGAGTAACATCACAGTAACACACCTTTACAATACCAAACGTAAATAATAACAACCAAAATAACATTATAGAAAGAAGAAAAGATTAACTCAACAATAACAAAAGACTACAAAAGCAACTCAAGTAATGCAAGATTAACACCAAAGTAACAAGTAGCAATGACAAAAGTAGCACATGATCAAAACACCAGCACTAGCTCTCACTAAGCTACCCCTACAGCCTTGTTCTTTGTGTACAGTAAACATTAACACGAAGAAGAAAATTACCTTAAACTGTAGGTGAGGAAAACCCACAAAGAGAGAGAGAGAGAGAATGAATAGAATGTTCAAATTGTTTCACTGCCTTCTAAGAAACTTGAGAAAAGTTGCCACTAGCCTCCAGAGGCCTTAATTGTCCCCGGGTATGATTGGCTGGACCCAAAATTACCAGCTGGGATTTTCTGCTCACCGTTTTTCTTTGATTTTTATGTTAGCTTTTTTTTCTCTCTCTTTCTTTCTTTCGTTATTTTTATTGGTTCTCCTCGATCTTTGTGTCAGGTAGAATCACTGAAGATGGAACTATCATCACTTTCAGTGTGTGTGTGTGTGTGTGTGTGTGTGTGTGTGTTTTATTTCTACATCACTCGAAAAGTCATCAATTTTCACTCTTCTGTTTTCTCACGTTTTTCCTTGTATCAGAAAGACTTATAATCCTTTATTTACTCTTGTGTACTGTATACACTTCCTCCATCATCCCTAATTGAAACATGATCATTTTATTTGTGTTATTCCCACCGTCCTCTCCCTCCCCCCTCTTCTATGTTTTCCCTTCCATGTTTCGCTCAGTCAGATTAATCTTCGACATTCATTCTATTGTCTATTCCCTCCCTCACCAACAGGCTAAACAATACATTCTATCTTAAACATCTAAAAAAAATCATTCTACAATTACTTATTCATGCACACTACGAGGAAATACAAAATATAAATTGTTTAAAAATACATCGCGAGCAACAACAAAAATACTCGCTTGGTGGTTTTTCTTGAAGGGTTTTGCCGCTAAGAAGATCACAACACTCGGTGGGAAAAGCTAATGGTCACCTTTTGAGAATCTTTTGTCATTTGGTGTGAGCCTTTAAGTTACGCCAGAAACATACAATTATTTTCACATCAGTTTCTAGTCTTTCTGATTCCATATGCATGTAACAGACTCTCACACATACTGACTGTCTGATAACTAAGAATATATATAACGATTTAAGTTAATAGTATCGACAATATTCACT
>NW_024723346.1:0-5567 GCF_018991925.1 Homarus americanus
CCCTTAAATTATATCACCTGAAGATTAGCCCCTTAAATTATATCACCTGAAGATTAGCCCCTTAAATTATATCACCTGAAGATTAGCCCCGGATTATATCACCTGAAGATTAGCCCCCAGATTACATCACCTGAAGACTAACCACTTAAACACTACCTGGGTGAGTTAGGTTATGTTTGGATAGGTTAGGTTAGGTTAGGTTAGCGTTAATATGGTTAACATTCAGGTGAAAAAAGCTGGGGGCTAATCCTAATCTTCAGGTTATCTTGCAACATTTTTTTAGATACAATATAAAGAAAACAAAATGGGCATGGACAGGAGTTAATGAAATACCCGTAATGTTAACTAAACAGTACTCCCACATGAATCAGATACAGTATTTATGATTTCTATGCGATTACTAGTGCAGTCAAAACTCTCACGCCTAAATGAAATTCTGCAGTTTACATACAGTACCGGCAATACATTTTTAGTTTTCTCCTCCCTAGTCGTGTTAGTATAATGATGAGATGATAGGGTTAATGTACAGCGGTGTATCACAATCCTATGTGACCGGCCCGGCCTAGCTGTATGGGCGTGTGACGGCAAGAAGCATAAGTTTACAGAAATTCCCTTTGTGTTTATAATTATGTAGCGTAAATATTGTGTAAAATCCAATATTATACATTATATACTGTAAGTTTGAAACTGGAACAGGTGGCAATTAATTAACTAGGAATAGTCACTAAAGTACATCACCTAGAGGGGTATATGTAAAAGACAAAGTATACACAATTAAGATTATATTAAAAATTTTCAGTCATGATAAGTGTTAGAAAGTTGACGTTCAATTTTTTCCAGTTTTCAATGATGTGGGAACCCTTGTCTAAAACTGTATCACCATATTTCTTCCAAGACCGTGTCACTAAAGTTCCTTCTAAAACTGTGGCACGGGAAGAAGTAAATATTTACCTAAAAAAATTCATCTTGGTGTTTATTCATTTATATTTTAACGTTAAAAAATGACAACACCGAAAAATGATAAACATAATGAAATTTCCTCTACGCACAGGTTAACAGCGCTCATCCACTATAATGCTCTCGGGAATAATGTGTGTGTGTGTGTGTGTGTGTGTGTGTGGGAGGTGTGACGTCACTGAAGGATAGCAGATACAGTCTCCTCCACTAGTGCGTTTACAGGGGCTCGTCATATAGCCAAGGTACAGTCCCCTTCACTGGTGTTTACAAGGGGCTCGTCCTTATACTTTGGTACAGTCCCCCCGCTTGCTCGTGTGTTTGGGGGCTCGTCATATGGCCTGGGTACAGTCCTTCACTGGTGTGTTTTACGAGAATAAGTCTGCTTCGTGCAGTCCTTATAGTACATTGTTGCGAGGGCTCGTCGCCAACCCTGGTGCGGTCACTTCACTGAGTGGCATTTTACAGGCTCGTCGCCCATAGCTTCGTGCAGTCCCTTCACTGAGTAATGGCATACGAGGCTCATCCTTATAGCTAGAGTGCAGTCTCCTCCACCGTTGTTTACAGGGGCTCGTCGCCCTGCAACCCTGAGGTATGGTCACTGCTGGTGATGCGTTTACAGGGGCTCATCATATAGCCTAGGTACAGTCTCCTTCACTAGTGCGTTTATAGGGGCTCATCATATAGCCTAGGTACAGTCCCCTTCACTAGTGCGTTTACAGGGGCTCGTCATATAAACATTCCACAAATCATTACATTGAGATATTTGTTTTAATATTTTTTTTTAGTTTGATTCCATAGTGTGTTTACTATTGTGGGTTCCCTTCTGCCGAATGTAAACAAACACAGGACTGCCACACTGCACAAAACCTGACGAGCCCCAGTAAACGCATTGTACATGGAAGAAGAATATGCAGGGCTGAAACAGGATACAGCAGCCATACTATACCAAATATAACTGTAATTATGTTACAGCCCGCAATACAGTTTCAGGATGCAGTAAGTCAGTTTCAAGATCTAGATGAGAGGAGATCATTTTATCACTCTGCTGACGAGGAACAATACACAAAGGCTATTATTTCTTAAGCTTTACACATATATGAACCTTTTTTAATTATTGACACTCATATACAAAAAAAGCCCTCACACAAAAAGTACTACAAACTCTACAGACTATACAAAAGTGGTTCATGTAGCACTAAAAAGGCCAAAACTCTAAATAAAAGTCAGATTAAGTTAAAATTTGGATCGACAGATAACACAGAAGACGACAAGGAAGAGATTAAGTTGAACCTAAACTGAAGGACAAATGTTTTCATGAAATTTCACAAAAAAATACACATTAAAATCACCCCTGCACCACTATCATCCTGCACTGGAATTTTCTGCTCCTTTCTGCATCTTCAATATATACACAATCGTCAAAAACGGAGGGAAAACACAGGCATTGACAATCATGACTCCAGCATTTGTGATTTTGTAAAGCTTAGACACAGTGATATACAACGGTAGTCAAATTTAGGCTATATATCAAAACTTTGTGGCCAAATATAAGTAGGTAAATGGTCTTTCCAAACACTTCCCATAGACCACTTTTACAATCATCCTCCACCACCATCATCCTACACCACCATCATCCTCCACCACCATCATCCTACAACACCATCATCCTACAACACCATCATCCTACAACACCATCATCCTACACCACCATCATCCTACAACACCATCATCCTACAACACCATCATCCTACAACACCATCATCCTACACCACCATCATCCTACAACACCATCATCCTACACCACCATCACCCTACACCACCATCATCCTACACCACCATCATCCTAAAACACCATCATCCTACACCACCATCATCCTACACCACCATCATCCTACACCACCATCATCCTACAACACCATCATCCTACACCACCATCATCCTACAACACCATCATCCTACAACACCATCATCCTACAACACCATCATCCTACAACACCATACTCCATCTTACATCACCATCATCCCACAAACACCACTTCATCCTACAACACCATCATCCCATAGACTATCATCCTACAACACCACATCATCCTACAACACCATCATCTTTACAACACCATCATCCTTGCCAAACACCATCATCTCACTCATCATCCCACAACACCACCATCCTACAAACACATCATCCTATACAACACCATCATCCCACACCACCATCATCTTACACCACCATCATCCTACAACACCATCATCTTACACCACCATCATCCTACAACACCATCATCCTACAACACCGTCATCCTACAACACCATCATCCTACACCACCGTCATCCTACAACACCATTATCTTACACCACCATCATCCTACAACACCATCATCCTACAACACCATCATCCTACAACACCATCATCCTACAACACCATCATCCTACAACACCATCATCCTACACCACCATCATCCTACAACACCATCACCCTACACCACCATCATCCTACAACACCATCATCCTACAACACCATCATCCTACAACACCATCATCCTACAACACCATCATCCTACAACACCATCATCCTACACCACCATCATCCTACACCACCATCATCCTACAACACCATCATCCTACAACACCATCATCCTACAACACCATCATCCTACAACACCATCATCCTACAACACCATCATCCTACAACACCATCATCCTACAACACCATCATCCTACAACACGATCATCCTACACCACCATCATCCTACACCACCATCATATTACACCACCATCATCCTACAACACCATCATCCTACACCACCATCATCCTACACCACCATCACCCTAAAACACCATCATCCTACAACACCATCATCCTACAACACCATCATCCTACAACACCATCATCTTACACCACCATCATCCTACAACACCATCATCCTACAACACCAGCATCCTACAACACCATCATATTACACCACCATCATCCTACAACACCATCATCCTACACCACCATCATCCTACACCACCATCATCCTACAACACCATCATCCTACAACACCATCACCCTACACCACCATCATCCTAAAACACCATCATCCTACAACACCATCATCCTACAACACCATCATCCTACAACACCATCATCCTACAACACCATCATCCTACAACACCATCATCTTACAGCACCATCATCCTACAGCACCATCATCTTACACCACCATCATCCTACTAACACCATCATCCTACAACACCATCATCCTACACCACCATCATCTTACACCACCATCATCTTACACCACCATCATCCTACAACACCATCATCCTACAACACCATCATCCTACAACACCATCATCTTACACCACCATCATCTTACACCACCATCATCTTACACCACCATCATCCTACAACACCATCATCCTACAACACCATCATCCTACAACACCATCATCCTACACCACCATCATCTTACACCACCATCATCTTACACCACCATCATCTTACAACACCATCATCCTACAACACCATCATCCTACAACACCATCATCCTACAACACCATCATCTTACAACACCATCATCCTACAACACCATCATCCTACAACACCATCATCCTACAACACGATCATCCTACACCACCATCATCCTACACCACCATCATCCTACAACACCATCATCCTACAACACCATCATCCTACACCACCATCATCCTACAACACCATCATCCTACAACACCATCATCCTACAACACCATCATCCTACACCACCATCATCCTACAACACCATCATCCTACACCACCATCATCCTACACCACCATCATCCTACAACACCATCATCCTACAACACCATCATCCTACAACACCATCATCCTACAACACCATCATCTTACACCACCATCATCCCACACCACCATCATCCTACAAACACCATCATCCCAACACCATCATCCCACAACACCATCATCCCACCACCATCATCCTACAACACCATCATCCTACAACACCATCATCCTACACCACCATCATCCTACAACACCATCATCCTACACCACCATCACCCTACACCACCATCATCCTACACCACCATCATCCTAAAACACCATCATCCTACACCACCATCATCCTACACCACCATCATCCTACACCACCATCATCCTACAACACCATCATCCTACACCACCATCATCCTACAACACCATCATCCTACAACACCATCATCCTACAACACCATCATCCTACAACACCATCATCCTACAACACCTCCCAAGCATCATTATCACGTCTTTATAACAATGGCCAAGGTCAAAGGTCAAGGTCAAAAAAGGTCAATGCCATCACCAGGTATACAAGGTCCTTCTCCTGAACTTATAGTGAACACATGGCGGGGGGTGGGGGGATGTAGAAAGGAAATATGTTTGTTTGTCCCTGCGTGTGTGTGGGTGAGTGTGTGTGTGTGTGTGTGTGTGTTATCCGAGCTTGCGAGTCCGTACGTCCATCCGTCAGGGCGTATTAAGAATGTGGGTAACTTTAACAGAAACGGATGTATTTATATACCTAACAAGATGATCTTCGAGTGATTGATGTCGAGGGGAGGGGGAGATGGGGTAGGGGAGGGGGAAATGGGGT
>NW_024723347.1:0-25528 GCF_018991925.1 Homarus americanus
CTTTGCAATGTCAAGATATTTTTTCACTGCAGAGGAAAGTATGCGTCATCATCACCACACACACACACACAAAGACAAAACTCCTGTATCCAGATTCTCAAAAGTTTATAAATTAAATTCTTCCTTAAAATTAAACAGACAATACATCTATTTATCATAGAGTATGTGAACAATATCGACGCCATATTGGTTACCATCTTTGAGTTATATAATTAGTTAGCTTCATAGTGTTAATTATTTAGTTAAAAAGGAAAAATAATCTACTAGTGTGTGTTGTGACCAAAATATATCAACATTGTATTTACTTTCTCCTCCAGGGGGCACTAAGTCTAGAAAAATGACACAATTGACATCTACATAAAGTGACTGATCAAGGGTAGATATTGGCCACCTTTTGTGTTACTTTGAGGTCGTAAGAACACACAGAGCTGCTCTTAAGGATGTTTACCACAATACACCTCAACCAGTTTCTCATTCACTAAGGTCAAACAATAAATCTGGTTCACAAGATACACCGTAAATTTTATTAGAATACAATAATCAATTACTGTATTATTGTATTGAGGCGAATAGTCTTATGGTGTTAAGATGTGTTTTCTTAAACCACGGAGTGAAACAACAGGTATTCAATATCTGCCTTGGTTGACGATGATCCTTGGAAGCGTTAGCAAGTCCTCCTCCTCCTGCTCTCGAAGGTAAGGTAAGAAGGCCTCACCCATTAAAATTGTTAGTGAATGGGTACCTGAAGATTAGCACTCCAGCTTATTTCAACTAATGATTAACCCTACTTTAGCTACTTGGGAAGTTAAGTTAGGGTAGGTTAGGTTAGGGTAGGGTAGGATAGGGTAGGGTAGGGTAGGGTAGGGTAGGGTAGGGTAGGGTAGGTCAGGTCAGGTCAGGTCAGGCAGTGCCAGTGTAGTTAATCTTGAGGTTAAATAAACTAGAGGCTAATCTTCACATGAGCCAGTAAGACACTTTGACGGAGGCGGTTACGTACAACAGGAAAGCTCTGATAACATATAATGCGTATACTACCACGTTTAAATTCGTCCAGCAACTCTAACTTCCTACTTGACTTACTCATTCACTGCCGTAAAATATTTACTTCTCTAACAATACCTGCACCATGGTTCCCAGTCATTATAGCCTGACCTTGTAAAATCAAATGATCTAGAATTAAACTAAACTTATCCAAATTAAACTTATTAGCTAACAAATCCTTCTAAAAACCGATATATGCAAGTTCTAAATTCAACTTAACTTATCGTAATATAACTATTATAACTAAACCATTTTAATTAAACCTAACCTAAACACCTCAAGTGCCACAAACAGAAGAAAAAAACACCTTTAATATTATCGTGTAGGAGGCCCCTGTAACCCACTAACTCCAGGTAATGCATCTATATCAATCTACCTGCGTTAGAAGCTCTATACGTGGCTATGATCGTTACCCACTGCTGGAGAACATTTGTACTTCTATAATTACCCCTGGAGAAACAATGCACCAATTTACGATTTATTTATTTTATTTTCATTTATTTTTTATTCTTGGTCCATACTGTAAACATCGCCCGCTTGTGAGTCCCGTCAGCCATTTTGTTCTAACTTTCGGGGATTCTAAAATAAGCTATAAATAAATAAATAAATAAATAAATAAATAAAACAAGCATCTTTTGTTTTCTAACCCATGAGCTGTGAGTCTTCATTATATACTTCAACATTACTGTAAACTAAGGCTAGAGAGGGTGTGTACAGTACTAGTGGAGTCAAGACGAGAAGGTATTTCAAATCCATAAAGGGTTTTACAAGTGGAGAGTCTTACAAGTGGAGGGTCTTACAGGTGGAGAGTCTTACAGGTGGAGAGTCTTACAAGTGGAGGGTCTTACAGGTGGAGGATTTTAATAAGGATAAATACAGCAAGTCTTACAGTTGAATCAGCCAAGTCGAGGAAAACTCTTAAGAGTCACGTAACTTCTACCTGGTGTTACCTGTAATCAAGCTAAGGTATATGTAAGAAGAATATTATCTCGTTACTATCCATTCCTCTTCCACTATCCTGTGAGGTGGTGTATTAATAGGCACAGATACTCATGATAAAGAAGGAATAAAGAAAAAGACGCAAGATACCTATAAAATGCGACAGAATATACCCACACATGCGTAATCCTAACCCATCCCAACCCAACCCAACCCTATCCTACCCCCAGCTTCACCACAGTACACAAAGTCATTCTTGGTATCAGAATGACGCCTAAACACCCTGTATCGCCTAAGACACATTTGAATCGGATGGTTCGTTGACGGTTTTATTTCTTCGGTATAAACCACAGAAGCAATTAGTTCGTGGGAACAGTGAGTCAAAATACTTCACATCAGCTTCGTTTACGACCTCCAGCTGATATTTACTTCTGTTGTCTATATCAATCACATTTTATAATGAAAACAAAAATATGGTTAGTTGCTTAAAAATGAAAAAAACATCATACTTAGATACTTAAGAGTGAGGAAAAAAGATACTTAAGATACTTAAAAATAAAAACACTCTTTGATACTTAAATTAGGACAAAATAAACGGACATAAAGATTTAACTATGAGCGGTGGATATTACGACATGTACCGGCTATCAATACAGAGGCGCTATTTAGCCGTGAAGTTCTCTCAGAAACTCAACAAGACAATATGTGGTCACGTAAAAATTTCAGGTTAATTTTTAACACCATCCGTCATTTTACACCTTGGCACCTGTAGATTAAGAAAATATATGGTGATATCTTTTCTGATGGGATAAAGGTCGTATTTGTCCAGAGAAGTAAGAGAGGAAAAAAATCACTTGAGAGGCATGACGCACAGAGTGTCTAAGGTGATAAAAGATCATATACTACCATTTGGGTTTTCAAATTAAGTTCATTACATAAAATATCAAACTCATAAAGATTACAAAAGAACAGAACATCATGAGCTCTCTACAGCTATTGTCAGCCGTCAATATGCTGATGTACAGAAGCTACACAATGTTATTGGTGACTGTAATCCCAGAAAATGATGCTCTTTTAAACTTGGTAACTGGAGCTGTAATGCCAGAAAATGCCAAATATGACAATCTATGTGCATATGAAGTTGGAAGACAAAATTATGAAAATTTTGTCAAGAAACGTATTGTTGGTCCATTGAGCATCTGGGAAAAGATGTCCAAGGTTAATCTTCTGTCGTGGAAAGCAGCAAATAAGACTTCAACCATCAAATTGCTATCACAAGTTATAGAACTTAAGCAGGACATACAGTATATGCATCACAGAAGGGCAGCACTGTACATATCAAGTCACCAGACACTGATGTATTTGGCATATTAAAGCAGCCTCAACTTGGAGAAAATACAAGTATGATAACAGGAACTGGTGAGCGACGACACATTGGGCAGAGAGCCTTACAGGTTTCCATGCCTTCACAGGATCTGACTGCATTGGAAAATTTGTTGGCAAAGGAAAGAAAGCATGTTGGAGCACTTTGATGAAATCTAACACAAAAGTCCTAGATGCATTCAAGAGGCTGAGTAGACCAAATGCCCTCCAGCAGACATGTTTATTGGTCTAAAGGAATTTGTATTTAAGCTCTACTGTCCACGAATGACTTTCACTAAACTGTCATAACTTAGATGGCATCTCTTCAAGAAAACGCAGGTAGAAGCTGGAGAACTACCAGCGACTGCAGCAACTCTAAAGTATCATATATTGAGAGGAAGGTATCAAGCTCTTCTGTGGTCTTGTGATGCAGACAGTGAAATGCTTTCACAAGTAGAGCATGGCTGGAAGATTGACAATGACTGTTTCATACTAGTAATATCAGACCAACCACCAGCTCCAGAAGCAATCACAGAACTTGTTAAATGTGGATGTGGCGTCAGGAAATGTGGATCATTGTCATGTTCATACAGGAAGAATCAGAAAGAATAGCATGACATGCACCGAGATGTGTAACTGTCAAGCAGATGATGAGAAATGCCTAAACAAGGTGAAGGAATCTGTTGTACACAGAAGACTCTGATGACGAAGACTGAAGCAATGTCGTAAATAATAACTTGTGACTTGTTTACACATGATGTATAACACTACAAACTTTTAATAAATATAAAACGGTGGTTCTAAGCTTTTCAGATAATGGTAATATGTATATGTTTAATTTCCAGTGTTTGTCTTTAGCAAATAATTTTACTTACTGCAATCTCTTTTTTGCCAGAGACAGGATGGCATATATGAGCAACCATGTTTGTAACACACTTATGATATTATAACAGCATTCATGATATATTATGTTAAATTGTAATCATATAATACTACATGTTCATAGGTTATTAGTCATGTTTTAAGTTAATTAGGACTTAATGGTAATACATCTGTGGTTCATTACGCCGCTCTTTAATGAAACTTCTTTAAAGGCATAAAACTTATAATAAACCGTTCAGAAAAAATGACACCACAGTTCCTTAACATAGTTTATAAGGATTATTATAATGTATGGTGTCAAAAATTAACATGAAATTTTTACGGGATTACTTAAGCTCCTACACTAAAACCTGCCGACCTAACCTAACCTTTTTTACCCACCTCTACCTACTTACCTAACCTGATATAATCTAACCTAACCTGACGTAATCTGACCTAACCTGAATTAATCTAACCTAACCTGACATAATCTAACCTAACCTCACATAATCTAACCTAACCTGACATAATCTAACCTAACCTGACGTAATCTGACCTAACGTGACATAATCTAACCTAACACAAGCGTAATCTAACCTAACCTGACATTAACTAACCTAACCTGACATAATCTAACCTAACCTGACATAATCTAACCTAACCTGACGTAATCTGGCCTAACCTGACATAATCTAACCTAACCTGACATAATCTAACCTAACCTCCCCGTCTGACATAAGCTAACCTAATCAAACCTAACTTTCCCACCTACCTAACATAACCTATCTACTTATTACCTACCTAACCTAACTTAACCCAACCTGACATAATCTAACCTAACCTATTGAAACTTAACTTAACCACCTACCTCATCTAACACCACTTTGTAATCTCTCTGTGCTACAGCTGACAGGATGAGTATGGGGGGCACAATAAACTAGCCTCTAAGTGGCAAAATTAACAAAACTAACCTAACCTAACCCAACCTGACTTAACCTAACCTGATCTGATCTATCCAACTTAAAAACTTAGAATATATAATAAAGCCGTTAGGTTAATTTAGGCTAAATATGGTTGATTCATATTTTGTTTTGACAGAAATTCCCGGCAAAATAACGTATCTATATTGAGAACCACCGCCATATTGGTTCCACGTTAACAAGACACGGATACACTACAGAATAACCCGCGTTCGTTTAACCTCAATTACTACAGTTTACTTTATAATCTTATTTCACAATCTTCACTACATCTCGCTTCACAATCTTCACTGCATCTCTCTTCACAATCTTCAGCCAGGTGAGGTTTATGGATCGGGCTTTTTGTGCGAGAGATAGGAAACGTAGGACTAGGGTATGTTTTCCTGGGGCTGGGATAGGGCATGTAGCCGAGAGGTTAGACAGAGTTTTGTCAGGGGAGGGTACCAATCCAGTAGTGTGTCTTAGTGTGGGGGGAAACGACATAGGTAAGGTTAGGAGTGAGGAACTTTTCAAGAGGTATAGGGAGGCGCTGGGGAAGATTAGAGATAGGGGAGGGGTCCCGATAGTATGTGGTGTCTTGCCTAGAAGAGGGTTGGTTGTGAATGGCTGTCCAGGGCAATTGCTATTAATTGCCGACTGGAAAAACATTGTGCAAACAATGGTTGGGCATTCATTGATGACGGGCAACGATTTTATGGCAACGACTACCTGTACTGTCGCGACGGAGTACACTTGTCTCGTGAGGGGGTAAAGACGTTGTCTGCATCCCTGGAGCGTGAAATTGTCACTCCGAAGGGGGGGTTTCGCCAGTAGAGAGGGTTCGGGGAAAATGGGAGTCAAAAAACAAGCAGGTCCTGGGAAGTAGTGAAACAGAAGTAGATATTGCTGAAAATATAGTTAGTCATAATAACAAACATCAAAGTAATAAATGTAAAACAGATAGAAACGGAAGAAATATATTGAGTGTTTATTATACTAATAGTAGAAATATAATGTATTAACAAATGGACAAGCTCAGGGCCATTGTTAGTAAAGAGAACATAGATATAATTGCAATAACGGAAACATGGATAAATTCAAACCCAACCAAGCATTTTTTGAAATTTCATGTTCAGGATATAACCTACCCCATTTGACAGGTAGGGAAGGGAGAACAGCGTTAACGGTCATATATCAGGGTGTCATTAAAGCGACAATGAAAGTATTTGGGTAGAGATTGGTGAGGGCAGTGAATCCGTATTCATTGGTGTTATATATAGACTACCTAATTTGAGTAGGAACGATGGTAAATTGCTATGGGAGGAAATAAAGAAGGCATCTGATAGAAACAATGTATGTATTCTAGGCGATTTCAACTTTTCAGGCATAGATTGGAAAAATCAACTTAGCGATAATGAATCTGAAGATTTTATAGAAGTAGTACAGGATAGTTTTATATATAAATTTATAAACTTGCCCACTAGAGGAAATAATATCCTCGATTTAGTCCTCAGTAATAATGAAAATCTAGTAAAAGATGTTGGGATTGGAGACGAACTAGGAAACAGTGATCATAAAGCCATATATTTTAACATAATATGGGATGGCAGGAAGAAGGAAAATTCGGCCTTGATCCCGGATTTTAGGAATGCTAATTACGGTAGCATAAGGAGAGACCTAAGGGATGACCCTATGGTCAAAAGATTAATCCCCCCCACACCTCCGGAAACTGTCAACTTTGGACGGGATAACCCCGAATTTAATTTAGCAGCTACTTATGAACAATTTATTGGGACAATCAATAATGCCCAAAATAAACACATCCCTAAAAGAAAATTCAGATCGATACGGAACCAACCAAAATGGATGAATAATAGACTCTTAGATCTTCTAGGGAAAAAGAAAGGAGTATATAGAAAAGTTAAGAAAGGCGAAAATCACTTACTTGGCTACTATCAGAACCTAACAAGACAGGTATAAACAGAAATTAGGAAAGCAAAGAGAAATTATGAAATCAAGGTAGCAAACGAATCGAAATATACCCCCAAAGCTTTTTATCAACTGTATAAATCAAAGGTTAGAGATACAATAGGTCCCCTTAAAACTACGACAGGAGAAATGACTGATGATGAGTTAGAAATGTGTAGTACGTTAAATAGTCATTTTCGCTCCGTATTCACAAATGAAAACCTAGTACAGTTTCCAGAAGTTCATAAGGTATATAACGACAGTAGAAATATGTTGGGATGAATATCAATACATTAGTAAATCTATGCTGGAAGTAATTAACAAACTGAAGCCTCATAAATCGCCTGGTCCAGACGAGGTATATATAGAATACAAAAGAATGTAGGATGAGTTGGAGTAACCCATTAGCAGTTTTATTTAATAAGTCATTAGAATCGGCCTAGTGCCAGAAGCTTGAAACTTGCAAAATGTAGTTCCGATTTTCAAAAAGGGTGATAAATCAATAGCATCAAATTACCGCCCCATTAGCCTCACGCCAATAATAGGCAAGCTAGAGTCAATTATTACATGCTAAAATCAGAAGCCAATTTTGAAACATTCAACTTAATTCATTCTTTCAGCACGGGTTCACCCAGGGACGTTTGTCTCTGCCAAATTTGCTTAGCTTTTTCTCACAGAAGTATTTGGAAGCGGTAGATAATGATAAGTCATATGATATAATTTATTTAGATTTCAGTAAAGCATCTGATAGAGTCCTCATGAGAGATTGATAAGGAAGGTAGGAAATACATGAATAGGTGGATCAGTATTAAATGATTAGTCATGGTTAATCAGGAAACAAAGAGTCAGCATAAATGGATTAAAGTCAGATCAAAAGCGTCAAAAGGAGTTCCCAGGATCTGTGGTATTAGGCCCTCTGCTGTTTGTTATCTGGCTAATTATCTTGATTTAGGCATAACTAGTAGGATTAGTAAATTTGCAGATGATACCAAAATGGGGAGAGTGATAAATTCAGACAGTGACTTTGAACACCTTCAAAGAGATCTAGATACCTTACATGAGTGGTCAGGAGACTGGCAAATGAATTTTAATAGTGATAAATGCAAGGTACTACAGATAGGGAAGACGAATACAAACGTTAAGTATAAACTAGGTAACACGGAAATAGAAAACTCAGTTTGTGAAAAAAATCAAGGTGTATTTGTTAGCAACGACTTGAAACCTAGAAAACAATGTATTAGCGTTCGAAACAAGGCAAACAGGATTCTTGGGTTCATATCTAGGTCTGTGAGTAACAGAACTGCTTGACGTATTTTCATGAAACTTTACCTAGCATTAGTGAGGCCACACATGATTATATGTGTTCAGTTCTGGTGTCCTTATTATAGAATGGACATAGATTCTTTGGAGAGAGCAAAGAAGAATGACAAAATGATCCATAATATTAGAAACCTTCCATATGAAGAAAGACTGAAAAGCTTAGGCTTACATTCAATAGAGGCGGAGTTAGGGGAGATGATAGAGGTGTACAAGGGTAAGTGGATTAACAAGTGGTAAAATGGAAGATGTTCTGAAGCCCAGTAATAACGAAATAATGAACAAAATGGCTTTAAATTAGATAAATTCCGATTCAAAAAGGATATAGGCAAGCACTGGTTTGGTAATAGAGTTGTGGATATGTGGAATAGGCTACCGAGTGCTATAGTAGGATCGGGGACGCTAGGGAGCTTCAAGACGAAGTTGGATAGGCACATGGAAGTGCTGGGATGGGTGTGAAAGGGATCTGCCCTGTATGGGCCAGTCGGCCTCCTGCAGTATCCCACTTTCTTATGTTCTTATGTTCTTATGTTCACCTCACAATCTTTACTACATCTCACCTCACAATCTTCACTACATTTCACTTCACAATCTTCACTACATCTCACTTCACAATCTTCACTACATCTCACTTCACAATCTTCACTACATCTCACTTCACAATCTTCACTACATCTCACTACACAATTGAATCGGCTGCTTGTCCAATTAACCAGTCCGTTCACACATATTTATATTTGGGTTTTAAGTAACGAAACCCAAACGGTAGTTCCTTTGTTTTATTATAAAAGGTTGTAGATATAATTCCTGAGTGTATATCAACCGTAAGTCTCACTGTCTAGGAGTGAATGAGAAAGGGACGGCGTTTATGTATGATAAACGTTAGGTCACGTCCTTACGATATGAGTTGAGGTGAGCTACTGAAGCTTAGGGGCATCGCAGTGCGTGCTTACAGAAATGCTGAGCTATGGGTCTCGCCCTCTTGGGTAAGTTGCCCGCTCACGTGTCAATCTCATGTCTTACTCATAGACAGTGGAAAGTTACAGGGTGGTGAATCTGAATATAATATCAGATGTATTGACCCATTTATATAATACATTCTGTTGATGAGACAGGGGCCTATTACATCGCTCGGTCACCTACCAGCCGAGCTCCGTGAGGCCTAAATAACTCACAGAGTACAGTACATCCTAGACAACCCTAACCCTGTTATAAACAGATATGTAGACACTAAGCTGGGGAAATTACTGTAGGGGTATTCTCTACTACAGGGGACCTAGACTTTTGTGTCGTACGGGTTAGTATGTTATGAACAATGTTGAATTTGGATGATACTGCCCGGTAATAACAGAACAGGAACATTATTGCCAGAATTAACAGAATAGAGGGAATCGTAAGACTTGGTAGTGCAAATTCCCGTGACAGGTAAAATGGCAAGTTATTATTCAAATCAGCAAAATGTGTCTCGTTCAAGAAAGCTAACACTTTTAATTTCTCTGATACTATTTGAATATCCTTGATAGTGAAATTCATTATAGGAAGTGGAATTAAAGCAGACTTGAGTTTTCGATTTAACGCAAAATGCTGATGAGTAGGCAAGGTCCGTAATGTACTACAAGTGATTTCACAGTAATCAGGAGCCTTGTAATGCCCTTTCACAACTAGCTGCTTAACACCATTTTGGCATTTTAAAATTACAGTAGTGAGATTTGAAAAGAACAAATACTGCACATTGTGAAGGTGAGCGTGGAACACAGTCTTTAGACTAACTGGCCTATAACTGCATTGCGCTAACGCTGTGCGTACATTTGGTTGTATGACTGCCAATTCACATATTCCTTCTGCAGCAGGAATAAATGCAAACATGTAGGCTGGACATACGTGTAGGTGTAGATAAGACGACTTACACCGTGACAGTACCTCTGAATCCTCTATTGCTAACAATGAATATTCTTCATCTACTAAGAAAAGTTCTTTAGGCCTATCTAGGGTATACAGTGTGTCGTTCACAAACCAGGGGAAGGGTTCTAAATGCCATGCATTAAACTCATGTTGCCCTCGCATAGGAATGTGGATCAGAATTGCATTGTGCGTGAGGGTTGACTCCAACAGTGGGTAATAATAGTGAACCTCATTGTCATTGAAAATAGGAGTTAAATGATACTGCAACTTGGCTATTTTTAAAGCTTCAAGAAGCGTCTGCACAGGCACAAGCTTCGCGTCCACACGTCCTATCCCGGCATCTACAATGCTGTCTATTAGTTCATTTTTAGAGGTTACAATTTTATGAACTGAAATTTCAGCAGCATGCAAATATTCTGTGAAGTAAAGGAGCCATTCTAACGTCGGGATTGCTTTCTGTAACCTAGTAACAATCCTCGAAACTTGGTTAGACTCCATTATGATTGCATTAACCTTTGATTCTAGAGCAGTAATCGCGTGAAAGGTTTGAGAAATAACACGATTCTGTTGAGATACAGCTTGAACGACAACGTTCATGAAACTATTGTCGAATTCATCGAAGCTGTGCTGAGACCATGAAGAATGTCCAATGCTGATTGTAGTTGGCCGTCGACGTTTTCCATCTGACGCGAAAGTACGAGTTAACTTCTACTCGCAGAACGTAGTTTCATACAATAGTCATTTGGGACATTTTGCTTCTGAACAGTCTGTAAGGATGTATCAATCACATTATCATCAACTTGAGGTAAGACATTTATCTGGGTCTTCTTCAGACGATCCGCGTGCACGACATCTGCGATCTGTGCATTAGGCTTCCATATTTTGAATTTGTTGCCTGCTTCTTTTGAGATTATGCGGAATGGACCAGAAAATTTCGCCGAAAGTTTGGAGTTCCTTTCAGGTTCCTGTAACATAACAGCGTCCCCAACGTTCAGTGCGATAGGTTTAGCATGTTTATGTTGTTTGATGATCATTTCGGCGCGTGACGCCGCTAGCTGTGATCGTACTTGGTTATGAATTTCTGTAAAGACATGAATTTGTTTTGCCGCAAAATCATCCGTATTATATACCGGGTATGGCGCCTCTGTAAGGATGTCGTAAGGCAGACGTTTATCTGTGCCATAGACAATATAGTAGGGTGTTTTGCCCGTAGAGCTATTAACTGACCCATTAATCGACGCTGCAACCTGCGGTAACCAATCCTCCCATGCGTATTGAAAACCACTAACAATTGGGCGCAGTATTTCTAGGATTTTACGATTGGTTCTTTCAACAAGGCCATTAGCCTGTGGATGATAAGCTGTCACAAAAGTTTGTTTAATTCCATATTGTAAACATATATGCTCTATTAGCTCATTCTTGAACTCTGTTCCATTATCAGAGAGTAGAACTTTAGGCGTAGTATATGGACATATGAGATTCATCACTAATGCATAGGCTACTGCTTCGGCCGTTTTGCTTTTTAGTGGGACCAAGACCACGAACCTGGAAAAATGATCCACACACACTAAGACGTATCCTGATCCCTGATGACTCATTGGGAGTTGTAACAAGTCAACAGCGACTGTGTCAAACGGACGGTCTGGTGTAGGATATTGTAGAATCGGGGCAGGTGATCCTGTTGATCCTTTATGTTGAGCACATGCCAAACAATTAGCTATGTGTAATTCTATGTCTTTCTTCATAGTGTTCCAGAAATACTTCTTTCGTAAATCCGCTAAGCATTTATCACGACCTTGGTGACCTGCTTGTGGGACATCGTGGAACAATGTCATTACTGCTTTGCGCAACGTGTCAGGTACGACTATTTGAGACACATTACCCTCAGGAGATTTTCTCGTCCTATTGAGTATGTTATGTCGTAATTCAAACTGACTTAAGGGAAGAAATAACTTGGGGAGTTTAACATCCTCGCCCGATTCGAGAGCAAAAATAACAGCTGACCAATATGGGTCGCGTCGTTGCTCATCTTCCAGCTGCGAAAGAGTGAATGTTGATACAGGCATAACTGGTGCTATATTTCTTGACAGAGCGTCGGCGACAACATTCGCCCTCCCAGGTAAATACCTAAATTCGGGGTCAAACTCTTGAATTGTCAGATACCAGCGTGCTAATCTGCCTGATAAGTTTCTGCCATGGAACAGTTCGGTGACTGCCGCATGATCAGTAAAAACAGTTATCTTGTAGCCAAAGATAATGTCTTTGAACTTCTTAAGTGCCCACACAACGGCTAACGTTTCTAAATGCGTCACCGAATAACGTGTTTCAGCATCGATTAGTTTGCGACTTGCAAATGCTATCACTCTAAACTTCCCACGCGTGTCCTCTTGCATGAGCACTGCTCCGACTCCAATTCCGGATGCGTCAGTACAGAGAGTGAAAGGTTGAGTGTAGTCTGGGAATGCTAGAACCGGGGCATTGGTTAGCGCTGTCTTCAATGCCGTAAAACTTTCCTCGTGTTCAGCATCCCATATGAACACTGCATCTTTTTTGAGCAACCTCGTTAGGGGCGATGCTAATGTTGCATAGTCCTTGATAAAGGAACGATAATAACCAGATAATCCGAGAAAGCTACGCACATGATCATTTGAGGTAGGACGCGGGAACTGAGATACAGCTTTGACTTTATCATTAACTGTGTGTATGCCCTCACCGTCGACTACATGACCAAGGAAATGGATTCTGGATTTTAAAAACTCGCACTTTGAGAGTTTTATTTTGAGTCCTGCTGTGGAAAGTTTGGCCAAAACTTCACGCAGTTTTATCAGATGGGAATCGACGTCCTTACTGACTACTATTAGATCATCCAAATAAGCGCAGACTGTGTTACCAATTAGTCCGGCAAACAGGGTGTTGATCATTCTTTGAAATGTTAGTGGGGCATTTCTGAGACCAAATGGCATTCGTAGAAACTCAAAGTGGCCTAGAGGCGTGCTAAATGCCGTGATTTCTCGTGATTTTTCATCGAGTGGTATTTGCCAATACCCACTAAGCAAATCTAAGTTGCTAAATACCGCATTATCCTTGCCTAAGGATTGCAATATGTCACTCAAGATAGGCATTGGGTACCTATCAGGGATTGTTTGATTATTTACGCGCCTGAAATCTATGACAGGGCGCCATCCACCATCCTTTTTCGGGACGAGGAATAATGGGCTATTAAAGGGGGATTTTGAGTGTCTAATGACATTCTCATCTAACATACCCTGTACCATATCTTGCACTACAGCGCGCTGGCTATGAGGTAGTCTATAAGCTGGTACGTAAATAGGGTTGGTTCCTTCCTTTAACGCTATATGATGGGATGTTAAATCTGTCTGACCTAGCGTTTCCCCTGGCAAGGCTACTATATTTCTGTAGTCAGCAAGCAGCTCTAACAGGCGTGTCTTGCCCTGTGGATGATCGACCACCTTAACATGTGGCGCTATTTGATCTATCCTGGCCAGTCGAGTCTGTTGGCAATTCGCAACAATACCTCGAATTGGGAATTTATTTGGTTGCACTTCGACATTGTTGTGATATACTAGAAAATCACACAAATAACATCCTTTCTTTAAGATTCGTTGAACGCCTGTTCGATTTAGAATCAGTACGTCAGTCAAACCACCAGGGCGTATTGTGCTCAGGGTAGATTCACATGACAGCCCTTTTACCTTGCATGTTTCCGGGAGACACACTACATCTGTGCCCGTGTACACGTTGGGTAGTTCGACAGTGATTTCCTCATTTTTGTAATGGAGAGTACTCTTCAACACTGCTGGTACGATCGTCCAACTCTTGCTGCTGTAATCACGCTGGGAAGGTGTGTGGTTGAGGTCGAGAGATATCTCTGACGCATGATCCGCCTTCCTCTTAATAGGATTGGTAGACAACACTTTCGTCCTAGCGGTGAGCAAAGGTTCAGAATGACTCATTGTTGTGTAGGAAACACCTTTAAACGTAACACTATTATTACGTGGATGAACATCTATCATGTTCTTTCGAAGAGTTGGTAGACCAAGTAACCCGTCAGCTGGCAAATTGAACTGCTGAACTATATAAAAGTCCGCGTAGAAGGGCGTACCACGTCTTGAGAATCTGAGTGGTAACGTCACCATTCCTTTGATGCTCAGCTGAGTACCTGAAACTCCTTCGAGCTCAGCGTTACTAGGCCTCCATTTGAATTTGCGGTGAGGGAATTTACGTTGTAACTCGTGATATGATGTCAAGGCCAATACATTAGCGCAAGCACCTGTGTCTATATCAAGAGCCAATCTGGTATTATCCACTCTCACCGGCACTGACAACACTTCCACTTTGCTAAGCGCCGCTATTAATGAGGCCGCTATAGAAGTGTTGTGAGGAGGGGCGGGAACTACCCTATCTATCCCTCTCCTTGCTGTGGTGTGCGCTGGTCTTCCCCCGACGACTTGTCCTGGGGACGTTTCTGCTTGCGCCTATACGACACCTCCGTTTCACTTAGGTCCACTCCCCTAGCTTTTATTAGTATATCGCACTCATGTGAACTATGAGATGTCGATTTGTGAAGAGCGCACCAT
The DNA here is from genome assembly GCF_018991925.1 of Homarus americanus. Classification (NCBI taxonomy): domain Eukaryota; kingdom Metazoa; phylum Arthropoda; class Malacostraca; order Decapoda; family Nephropidae; genus Homarus; species Homarus americanus. Next base: position 14,948 of record NW_024723347.1, read on the forward strand.
TTGCGCGCTGTCTGGGTAGGAGGAGGAGGTGCTGCTTTAGCTCCCTGTCTGTTTGACCTTGAGAATGGCTTTGCACCGGGTGTGGCTTTGTTTGCACTATTACCTCGGAGCTGAAAACAATCTTCCATTACGTGGCCACGTTTATTACAATGTGCGCATCGTAACGATGTTTTCTGTTTATATGTTCGGCGGGGAGGAGCGATCGGAGCTAAGTGTGTCGCGTAAGGAGTCTGGGAGTGAGGCATCTGAGGCATCTGAGACTGCTGGGGTTGTGGTGACGTCACTGAGGGCTGCGCCAGTAAGGGGCCCGTAGCCTGGGGACAGAGCTTGTTTGCGTATTCCACCATATCCAAGGGTGGTTCATACTGTACTTCCTGTGCCCGGCTATATAAGGGAACACGGACGGAAAGAAGAAAACTTATTAGTTCTATCAACGTTTCCACGTTTTCTGGCGGCATATCACCCCGTGAGTTGTACCAGCCTGATGACCGGAAGGTCGCTTGCATGTCCTGGCGAACCTCGCCCGCGATGTCAACAGCGTCAACGGGTGTTTCGTTTCGTATACCTGGAATACAGCGATCCAACCATCTGAAGATCCATTGCAGTTGGCCCAGCTGTGACCTACCCCCAAAAAGCCCAATTAGCGTTCGCTTGAACTTTTCATAGTCAGGGCTTTGTAAACCAAACGCATTTAAACGACTGCCTGCATAGGAACCCTGCGTTATATGGGAACGTACATATGCTTTCTTATCTTCGTCAGTCGTTATGTGACTAATGCGCATGCTATCTTCACATGCACGAACAAAATGTGCGACCCTATAATCGTCTTGTCCCGTGAAATTTCGAACATAATCGCCGCGCTGCATGATATTAATAACAGTATCAGCTGTAGGTGTGTTATTAGTAATGGTGTGAGGGTTAGACGAAGCCATTTTAGTGTCATTAAGCGAGTTAGTATTCTTACTCTTAACAGAAGGCTGGGTTAATAAGGTTGTTACCGATTTAGCAACAGACACACTATCACCTGTAACAGGGGTAACTGCTTTAGTATACTTAGGTGAGGTACTATAGTGATTACCAGACCGTAGGGTACGACGGTTTAAGTCGTCAAATGATTCGTCTATAACTCTCTCACTACTTCCTACCGACTCATTTAACTGTGTTCCATACTCAAAATCTATGTCAGTCTGGGCTTGATCATTGATGAGTTGGTTATCAGCAAATAGTTGCGCTAGGCGTTCGATTTCATCTACATTAGACATGGGAAACTTAGAAATTATCTATTAGCCCCCTTGGGTCAATGAATACTTAACAGTAAGTAGATCACTTGCCTCTCATTTACAAGACAATGAATATTAATTGTAGTTAATTTTTAAACTATCAATAAGAAGACAGACACTTACAAACTACTGTAAATTATAGGATTTCAATACATTAATCTTACATTCGACACTTTATCATTGAAATAATCCTATCCGACGAACCTATGGGTGTGAAGATATCTCTCGAACGTGTTCATGTGTGTAAAACTATGTAATTTAAATACCTATTTATACAGAGTAGTACGTCTGTATAGAAAATGTGAATCCTTCAAAAGTTCTGAGTGGAGTGGTGGGTGGGGTGTGGGCGTTGCCTCTCCCTAGGATGCGCGCGCTGCTGCTGGTTTCCTTGGCAACGAGATGACGCTTCTGCTTTGGTGAGAGACGAGTCCACTTGATTTAGGTGAGTTCCTCCTCCGGCGATCAGAAAACAGATGATTGGTTATCACACTCGTCGTTCGCTGGCGAAAACTGCCGTGTGCCAATTCTTTCACAGTCCACGTATATATGGAGATCTGTATGATGACACCGGAATTCGTAATTCGCGCTGACGACACAACAATACTGCTCAGCTGCTAGTGAAATACCAATTGAATTCCAGGTTACGAAACTGTTGTTCAACACTGCAACACTGTAATGTCTAGGGAATGCTGAGTGGAGTCTATCTCAACCGGCTCAATCTGGATATGTACCAACAGGCTGTAATATTTGTATATTACGAATTCTGCACGTATTTGTATGTGACAGAGATAAGGAGCGCTCACTACATATCGTCTCAATACGGGATATAGTTTTAAACACTCGGATTATGTAACGCGTCACTGCTGTGTGGTTTCTTGTTTTTCACAAGACACAGACGGATGATACGACTACCAGTTTGAAGAATCCGTACACACCGCTTGCCACCTATATGAATCGGCTGCTTGTCCAATTAACCAGTCCGTTCACACATATTTATATTTGGGTTTTAAGTAACGAAACCCAAACGGTAGTTCCTTTGTTTTATTATAAAAGGTTGTAGATATAATTCCTGAGTGTATATCAACCGTAAGTCTCACTGTCTAGGAGTGAATGAGAAAGGGACGGCGTTTATGTATGATAAACGTTAGGTCACGTCCTTACGATATGACTTGAGGTGAGCTACTGAAGCTTAGGGGCATCGCAGTGCGTGCTTACAGGAATGCTGAGCTATGGGTCTCGCCCTCTTGGGTAAGTTGCCCGCTCACGTGTCAATCTCATGTCTTACTCATAGACAGTGGAAAGTTACAGGGTGGTGAATCTGAATATAATATCAGATGTATTGACCCATTTATATAATACATTCTGTTGATGAGACAGGGGCCTATTACACAATCTTCACTACATCTCACTTCACAACCTTCACTACATCTCACTTCACAATCTTCACTACATCTCACTTCACATCTTCACTACATCTCACTTCACAATCTTCACCATATCTCACTTCACAATCTTCACCACATCTCACTTCACAATCTTCACCAAATCTCACTTCACAATCTTCACCACATCTCACTTCACAATCTTTATCACATCTCACTTCACAATCTTCACTACATCTCACTTCACAATCTTCACTACATCTCACTTCACAATCTTCACTACATCTCACTTCACAATCTTCACTACATCTCACTTCACAATCTTCACTACATCTCACTTCACAATCTTCACTACATCTCACTTCACAATCTTCACTACATCTTCACAATCTTCACTACTTCTCAATTCACAATCTTCACTACATCTCACTTCACAATCTTCACTACATCTCACTTCACAATCTTCACTACATCTCACTTCACAATCTTCACTACATCTCACTTCACAATCTTCATTACATCTCACTTCACAATCTTCACTCTCACTTCATCTTCACTTCCCACTTCACAATCTTCACTACATCTCACTTCACAATCTTCACTACATCCCACTTCACAAACTTCACTACATCTCACTTCACAATCTTCACTACATCTCACTTCACAATCTTCAATACATCTCACTTCACAATCTTCACTACATCTCACTTCACAATCTTTCACTACATCTCACTTCACAATCTTCACCATATCTCACTTCACAATCTTTACTACATCTCACTTCACAATCTTCACTACATCTCACTTCACAATCTTCACTACATCTCACTTCACAATCTTCACTACATCTCACTTCACAATCTTCACTATCTTCACTACATCTCACTTCACAATCTCACTTCACTTCACTACATCTCACTTCACAATCTTCACTACATCTCACTTCACATCTTCACTACATCTCACTTCACAATCTTCACCATATCTCACTTCACAATCTTCACCACATCTCACTTCACAATCTTCACCACATCTCACTTCACAATCTTCACCACATCTCACTTCACAATCTTTACCACATCTCACTTCACAATCTTCACTACATCTCACTTCACAATCTTCACTACATCTCACTTCACAATCTTCACTACATCTCACTTCACAATCTTCACTACATCTCACTTCACAATCTTCACTACATCTCACTTCACAATCTTCACTACATCTCACTTCACAATCTTCACTACATCTCACTTCACAATCTTCACTACATCTCACTTCACAATCTTCATTACATCTCACTTCACAATCTTCACTACATCTCACTTCACAATCTTCACTACATCTCACTTCACAATCTTCACCACATCTGACTTCACAATCTTCACTACATCTCACTTCACAATCTTCACTACATCTCACTTCACAATCTTCACTAACACCATCCTTCATCACTACATATAACATCCATCATCACTACTTATAACACCATCCATCATCATCACTACATATAATACTATCCATCATCACTACATATAACACGATCCATCATCACTACATATAACACCATCCACCATCACTACATATAGAACCATCCATCACGACATATAACACCATCCGACATCATTACATATAACACCAACCATCATCACTACATATAACATCATCCATCATCACTACATATAACTCCATCCATCATCACTACATATAACACCATCCATCATCACTACATATAAAACCAACCTATCATCACTACATATAACATCATCCATCATCACTACATATAACACCATCCATCAACACTACATATAGAACCATCCTATCATCACTACATATAATATCATCCATCATCACTACATATAACACCATCCAACATCACTACATATAACACCACCCATCATCACTACATATAACATCATCCATCATCACTACATATAACTCTATCCATCATCACTACATATAACACCATCCAGCATCACTACATATAACACCAACCATCATCACTACATATAACATCATGCATCATCAATATATATATATAACACCATCCATCATCACTACATATAACCCTCTTATCATCACTACATATAACACCATCCATCATCACTACATATATTACCCTCTTATCATCACTACATATAACACCATCCATCATTACTACAATATAACGCCATCCTTCATCACTACATATAACACCATCCATCATCACTACATATTATAACACCATCCATCATCTTTACAAACACCATCCCTCTTTACTATAGTGATAAACAGAGCTTTATTTTGTTGTCAATTTCTTTAAATTCCAACCTTATTAAACCGTAATTCTTTCTGTATGGTCAAATTTTGATTTGACCTCAGTGAGAGAGCTGTTAGTGTCAGTACATCACAATGGTGTTCCGACGCACTGTATCGAAGGTGACTAAGGTGGAGGTGAAGCCTTGCCAGATGAAGGAGAAGGGCCCCCGATCTAACAAACTGCAGACCACAAAACACACTAAGACCCAAAACAACAAGACCCAAAACAACAAGAAGAAGAAGGAAACTACCACTTTCTGCCGTGTACAAAAGGACCAGTACCTGCCATGGGGAGACTACATCTTCACCGGGAAAAAGACACAAAAGAAGCGCTGAACCTACGCTTCTGATATTTAAAAATACTGTAATAAAAAACATATTAATTGATTTTGTTTGTATTATTTATGCTTTTTTTTATTTTCATCTGTAAACGTGCTGTTTTGGGAATATATTTTGAGTTACATAATATTTAGGTACAGCAGTTTATTTCACTGTATCTACTTGTTTACCAAGTAACTGGACTTACAGTCTCCGATCGGGATTCTCAAAACAAATATTTGGCATCGAACTCCGTAAGTGAGCTCGTAATCTAGCCTGTAACTTACAGGACCTCAACACGATCAACCTGGATATAGTAGTCGCTATTTCCGGATTGCATGAAAAAAAATTAATAATATATGTTTTAATAATGCTTGTTAGACTTGTTTTATCATAGAATAATGAAGAAAATGTTTTGTACATCAACATACTAAAATACAATATTAGTTTTTTTTTACGACAAGAAGAGGCTTGGCTGTTCTATTTCTCGCTTTATGGAAGAGATGCAGCTTTTGTCTTCTTACAACTTTTCAAGTAATTTGTACCAAAATAGAAGATTTTTATTGTCCACATTTAGGGTATATTTTTTTTTATGACTGAATAAACTTGCAGATAGACCTTATTAATGTGGTATAGCTGTAAATATCCTTCAGTAATGAAATCCAAATATGAGGTCAAGTGAACATTTTTGCTTAGACTCCGCCTTTGTTAGGACCAAGTTATAACAAGTTATTCTGCCAAGTATCCAATAAGTACCCATGACTCAGAGTTAAATAATACCTAACCTAATCTAAGTTCATCAAACTTAATAAAAAAAGTGGGGCAAAAAATAAGTGGTAAAGAAATTTTTTTCTCAGAAAAAGAATTATATTCAGAGGTTTTTTATCCGATACCTTCAGTCGTGATTATTTTGATGCAAAATTAGTAAAATGTATTTAACCCTAACACTACCTCACCTTACCTAATCTTACCTTACCTTATCTAACCTAACCTAATGTTACCTAACCTAACCAAGCCGCAACGCTCATGACACAATTGAGTTCTCTAGAAAGTTTTAATTTCATTTTCTTTTTTTAAAAATACATTTGCAGAGACAACAAACTTTTGATAATTATTTCTCCAACATATCTATAAATCTGTTGATGATATATAAATTTAGGATAGGTTAGGTTTGGTGTGATTAGGATAGGTTAGGCTAGTTTAGGATAGTCTAAGTTAGCTTAGGAAAGGCTAAGTTAGGTTACGATACACTAGGTTAGGTTTTAATCTGCATGATATTTTTACTGAACTTTTAAACGATGTTATAATCCTGGCAGCAGGGTATCGATCACGAAAATAACACTTTGGTAGTTATAACATTTGATAAAGTTTATTATTACTGTAACATGAAACAAATCACTATAGCTGTACTTATCAATCCAGTATTAAATCTGTATTATCTTTGACCATCGCTCATTGGCCAGCTTATCTCTGCACTGTTCTCTGATATAATAAAGTATTGGTGAATGGGAATATTAATCATTTGTGAGTCACTTACTATAAAGGAAACTGTAACGGATTCTATGGACAGTTGGGAATATTTTCACGGAATAAGTCGGAGTAACTCCCCTCTTGCCCAAAAGCGATCCAAGGAGTTAATTCACAGAGCGAAAATCTAGACGAGTCTTCCTTGTTTGTTTTAGGTCATAACAACGAAAAGTTTAATAATGTTTATTACAATGATTCAGGTTTTACTGTAATTCTTCTTTTTTATATTTTTAGTATTTTGTAGATTTTTTTCACCCAGTTCATTTCTTGTTTAGATTCATTATTGCAATTATTTTTATTACAGAGTTGAATTAAAAGTTTATATCTAAGTATTTTACAGCTTCACAAATACTTTTATAAAATGTTGATACACACAGTGGACAGTTTTTAGTTCTTTCTTGTAATACCTCAGTATTACTCTGTTAAATTCTTACCATTTACACCTGACCATTTATTTATTTATTTTACAAATTGTTTAAAGAGAGAACATCACCAGCAGGATACAGATGATGAAGTAAATAGAAGTTTGTAACCTAACCCTACCCCCCACTGCTACCCCTCCCTCTTGTCCCACATTCTTACTCGTCACTCCTACCCCTTACTCCTACCCCTTACTCCCACCCCTTAATCCCACCCCTTATTCCCACCCCTTATTCCCACCCCTTGCTCCCACCCCTTCCTTCTACCCCTTACTTCTACCCCTTACTCCTACCCCTTACTTCTACCCCTTACTTCTACCCCTTACTCCTACCACTTACTCCTACCACTTACTCATACCCCTTACTCCCACCCCTTGCTTCCACCCCTTGCTTCCACCCTCTTACTCGTACCCCTTGCTCCCACCCCTTACTCCTACCCCTTACTGCCACCCCTTACTGCCACCCCTTACTCCCACCCCTTACTCCTACCCCTTACTCCCACCCCTTAATCCCACACCCATTAATCCACCCTTACTTCCACATATACTCCCACCTTACTCCCCACCCCTTCCTCCCACCCTTACTCCCTACCCCTTACTCCTTTTCCCTTACTCCCTCCCCACCATACTCCCACATATACTCCCTCATACTCCCACCCTTACTCCACCCTTACTCCACCCCTTACTCTACCCCTTACTCCCACCCCTTACTCACACCCCTAACTCCCACCCTTACTCCCACGCCTTACTCCCATGCCTTACTCCCACCCCTTACTCCCACCACTTACTCCCACCCCCTTACTCCCACCCCTTACTCCTACCCCTTACTCCTACCCCTTACTCCCACCCCTTACTCCTGCCATACTCCCATGTACTACCATGTACTCCCACCCATACTCCCTTATACTCCCACCCTTACTGCCAGCCCTCTCCCTCCACATGTACTCCCCTTATCACCCATGCTCCACCCTTATCACCATTATCCCCATCCCTTCTCCCTTATGCTCCCACCCTTTATCTACTATACTCCCACCCTTACTCCCACGCCTTACTCCCACCCCTTACTCCCACCCCTTACTCCCACCCCTTACTCCCACGCCTTACTCCCACCCTTCACTCCTACCCTTCGCTTCTACCCCCACTGTTACCCCACACTACGCTGGTAATTGAAGACATCATACATTTGTTCACTTAGACACCACTTATTATTCAGGACCTAATGGCTATAATATCAGAGTCATTATTCTTAACTCAACTTTATATATATATCAATTGTCAAAACCTTCACCACAAGAAAGAAAAGAACAGTCGGGTATGGCAGAAAATGTAATAAACGAACATGGAGTAAGACATCAAGCTCCATATTGTAAACAAGATCATCGTCATTGTTTATTTATTGCGAGGAAAAATATTGTTCGCAATATAATTATAAAAACCTTCTGTAATTCATTCTCTTCATTACACTAAAGGTAATGAAGTATATAAAGAAAATAGTTTATAAATTACTAAAATAGAAATACGTATAAAAAAGTAAAATAACATCTATTGATGGAATAGAAAAGAATTATATCGTAAGTGGGTAAAAGATTTCTTGGGTAGGTTTTAGAATACAATAACTGTTTTCTGCATTACACCGATGGTTCCAAGTCAGAAATTATCCTTAAGTTTTGTGAATCAGTATTTACAGTTTTTCTTAAAGGGTGACTTAGGTTACGGTCACACGATCCCTTTGATGAGCAATTAATTTGGAGCAAGAAATTACGAGTAATTTCTTCCAAATGTGGTCACACGAGTGGCTCTTGGTTCAGTTACTACAGCAAGAAAAAAAAGTTAACGCCGCTGTGCGAGTAGAAGGGAGACGGAACATCACAACAACAATGCAGACGACGCAGCAGCTATCCTTGGTATTATTGTTATTATTAAAAGAAATGAGAGAAAGCGAAGAAAAACTATTGGGGACTCGTAAGTGGCTGGCGAGGAGGAGGAACGAGTGTTTAATATAGACTGGTTCAACTATCGTAGTTACAGTAGGGAGGGTTGTTAGTGTGTGGAGAATGACCGGCTGTATGGGCTTGTGTTTTGTAAACAAACACGCCAAAACACCACCCAAATAATAAACTCAGTGTGTCGTAAAAAACTGTTTGTGCATTTTATACATAATGTTATTGATCTATGTTATATATAGCCTAGGTAAATACTCGATAAATCAGCTTCGTGTCATTAAATATAGTATTAACCGGGTTTTGACCCAATAATCTTGCTCGAAATAGTCAAGAAATTGACTATCACGATTGTCAATAAAAATGCTTCAAAAACTTGCTCGAATTTCTCGAAAATTGCTCGAAATAACTTTCCGGCAAGAAATTGCTAAAAAAAAATGCGCCCATGTGACCAATGCTTTAAGAATTGTATGATATCCTCATGGCAATGGAAACACACACACACACACACACTCACCCCATACACAGTCACACACTCACCATGCACAATCACACACACCCATACACACACCGTACATGCACAAACCATAAACACACATACACACACACACACACACACACACACACACCATACATACACACACCATACACATACACACACCATACACACATACACACACACACACACACACACCATGCACACACCATACAAACAAACAAACACACACCATATACACACACACACAGACACACAATGCACACACACACACACCATGCACACTCACACACACACACACCATGCACACTCACACCATGCACACACACACACTAATTGTTTTAATTTAGTTCTTGGAACTCTTAAGTGGCAGCGCTTGATGTAAGCACTTCTTGGCATTTTCTGTTTATCTAGTAGCAGGTATACACACAGATGTAATATGAGAAAATAAATTATGAATTCTGTCCAGGGAAGTGTTGTGAATATGACCTTGAGATAACACTTGTGTTAAGTGTGAATTTCCCTGTCTAGTGATATGTCCAACTACTACTCTGGGCCGCGAGACAGTGGTAGTGATTACAGATTGCCCACGAGGGGGCTAGTTTATTGGGCACCCCCTTACATCCTGTGCAAGGTGAAGCGCAGAAGCGTTTACAGTGCCCAACTGGGAAGCATGCGGAGTTCATGCTTGCCTTTATGACTCATGCATTAAGGGCGTAAAAAGCCTGAAGGGTCATGGGTTTTGTCAGCAAGTTACATAAAGTGACAATGATGAGTGTGTGGGGGGAAAATTCCCGGTACAATTTATCTGTTTATGGCAAAGTGTGGCAGGTCCCTATTAATGTGAGCGGTGTTTGCTGAATCAGCTGACCCTGGCTCGACCTTTTGAGAGACGCAAGCCAAGTGATCTAAGAGTCGTGAA
>NW_024723348.1:0-5234 GCF_018991925.1 Homarus americanus
AGGGTCAGTATCAAGGGTCAGTATCAAGGGTCAGTATCAAGGGTCAGTATCAAGGGTCAGTATCAAGGGTCAGTCTCAAGGGTAAGTGTCAAGGGTCAGTATCTAGGGTCAGTATCAAGGGTCAGCATCAAGGTTAGGTCTCAAGGGTCAGTCTTATGGGTCAGTATCAAGGGTCAGTCTTATGGATCAGTATCTAGGGTCAGTATCAAGGGTCAGTATCAAGGGTCGAGTATCACAAGGATCAGTATCTAGGGTCAGTATCTGGGTCAGTCTCAAGGGTAAGTGTCAAGGGTCATTATGGGTCAGTCTCAAGGGTTATTATCAAAGGTCAGTATCTGAGGTCAGTCTGAAGGGTCAGTCTTAAGGGTCAGTCTCAAGGGTCAGTCTCAAGGGTCAATATCAAAGGTCAGTATCTAGGGTCAGTCTCAAGGGTCAATATCAAGGGTCAGTATCTAGGGTCAGTGTCAAGGGTAAGTGTCATGGGTCAGTCTCAAGGGTCAGCATCAAGGGTCAGTATCAAGGGTCAGCATCAAGGGTCAGTCTCAAGGGTCAGCCACATTGATCCACTTCTGGCGTGACACAAACTCTCCTCAGCAATATATTTCTCCCCGCCAGCACACTGACCAGCACACTGACCAGCACATTAACCAGAATACTGACCACAACACAGACCAGCACACTAACCAGCACACAGACCAGACACTAACCCCAAGACCACATCACCTCAAAAATCAATTCATTGTTATATAAATGAAATCTAACGACAAATTCACAGATGACTAAACTTAAATGTATTCAGACTATGCGTACGTTCATAAGGTCTAATTATAAGGCAATTTCTGCTCCCAAGAGTCTCCTACAAACGCAATTATATGATCTATAACTGGTCGTATAATGTTTAAGTGTATTTACGCAATGGTAATGGGGTTTATTACTATTAATTGCAGTGTGTTTTACGTGACATCAGAAAAAACCTAAAACACAAAATTTGGAACTCTCTCTCTGTCACTTCCTGCTCACATCTTTTAAAGTGCTGAGACTCCTTAACACAACCCCCCTCTCCCCTCCTCAGAAAGACCCGATCTGCTCTCTCAAATAAGAATATATTTCACACAAACTCAAATTTAATTTCTCTTACTTAACTCTAATTTAAACACCAGTGAATCATTAATTAATTATCAAGAGTAAAAACAAAAATATGTCATTAATATTCTTACAATGGCAACTCAAAAGTTATTGGTTAGGGTTCGTAAGTTTTGTAAGAGTGAGTTGGCAACACTGGTCTTGAAGCTTCTCCTCATTGCCATTCAGGGAGCAGAGGATCGTAAAGGCTCGATGGTACTGAATCCAATCCCATCAGTCGTACCCCGGTATCAGTGGAGCAGGATATGGATGCTAAAAACCTTCTTCCTTAACATCCTGGTTGTGACCGACCCCCAGAAAGCTTTGTCTGTCATCCTGTACTGGGTTCCTATAAGTTGTTTATTTACTTTTATTGATGTTTTTTTTTATTCTCCATTCGTTCTGTATGGTTGACATTGTACCTCGATGCTATTAGTGTCAGCATTAATCTTACGTTGAGTTTGATTTCAATAAGTTCTTCGAAATACTTTAGGTTTATTTACAGGATCCAATAGTTTATCGATTTTTTTATGTTCGGGTTTTTAATCTTGTTGATAAGGGGGACTTTTTTTTTCGTTCTTTTTATATAACATTCTATTCGTAAATGCTTGTGTTCAATAACATCTCTGAGTCAGGTATTTACAAACGTTGACAGAATCACTCATGAAGGTTAAGCAATATTTGTTTTGGTTACTTTCGAGACTAATGTGATGAAATATTTCTTTGATAGGATCCCCAAAACTTTATTAAAATTTGATAACTTTTCTTTCCTTTTCACTAGTCCATAACAAAAGTATACCATGTTAATTTACGCTCTTTCCTTATAATCTGAATCACCATAATTCTCACTATTAATACCTGGAATACGGCTATAATACTTGCTTTACAGTGGTTACAAGGGTTCAGGGTCATTCTAGCCACCTGACGACTCAAGAGTTCAAGAACCTGAAGTACCAGTTATGTTACGACACAAACATTGATTCTGTGGGCCATCGTTGGTAAGAGGAATGAGGTGATTGACTTCATATACCTCTCAACTCGTACACACTTTTACCTAATTCAGACTCACTGCTGTAACTCTAACTGTACCTTTCATATACAGTGTTAAAATTATCTTCCTTGTCGGTATATACAGTATAGTTCTTCCTCCATCTTTCTCTGGCGTTCATCAACCTTCCTAGGGAATTGGTGGGTGGGCTGGCGTAGTCGAACATGACATCTTGACTTGCCCAATGCTTGTACAGTCTATTCTCGAAAGTCAACATGTTTGGAGACAAGACCACCAGCTCGGGTATAAGCTGTTCCATAAGTCCGCAATGCTCAGTGAGAAGTTGTGTTTGGTCTCCGCTGGGTGTGGTGGCCTGTCTTGACGAGCTTAAAACTCTGACCTATGAATAGCATCATTATGTTGTGCCACTGGCGGTCACCATCGTCAAGACGTATCCTAAGGTCTCCATCGTGTCTCTTAGGAGTCCTGCGGTACACAGTTGACGGTATCTTCATCTTCCTCAGACTATATTCGGTAGTCGAAGTTCCCAGACTAGGTGTCAGCTTCCTCGCCTTTCGCTGAACAGTCTCCATCGCTTGAGACGGTCATATAGTCGGGCTGTCGTAATCAATATACCGTAATATTTCTAGTGTGGTCTCAACGGGGCCTTGTACAGCCGTCTAAAGATTTCTTTATCTAATTGGGCAAATGATCGCCTGATAGACCAATCATCTTGTCCACCTAATTAACGTTATTGTTTATATGATCTACTCCTCAAATTGTATATCAAACTAATGTAATTAATACAGTACAGTATAACAAGCAACGGGTGCAGTGCCGGAGTGATTATTATACTAGAGTACCAGTCCATTATTCCTGGGTTCGAATTGTATGTAATATCCCCCGTCAGACCCGCGTAGCTGACTAAAACATTCACTGAAGGCAACATTATGGCTTTGGGCTGTAGTTTCTAGTTCGTTTATCAGCAAAAAATTGAAATCGTATTGTTGACTACCGACTAATGGTCAATAGTCACCAAATTACTATGGACAATTGACGAAGTAACGCCTTTGTTCTCATCCTAATGATCTCATCTTCCTTCCAGTTAGTTCCTGTCTTTTTAGTAAACACATACACATAGGTGTTTGTGCACACATACACGCAGCCAGGTGATAGAACATACACACACACACACACACACACACACACACACACAGTCAGACATTTGAACAGATACAGCATCCCACACCACTAAGATTCCTCAGGGTCCCTATAACCTAATATATAGTGACTTAAACTCCTTCTGCTCCTCTAACCTGGAAGACAGCCATAACATACGTGCAGGTCGAAACACTAAAGTCTACTTACTACATCTGAACGATCCATCACATCAGGTCAAATTCTTAGGTTACTGTATACAAACTATTAATACAATCATAACATTACATCCCTCAAGAATCAAAGAATATGTTACAATATTCTCCTTGTATAAACCTCAAGAATTATACAAACAAGAACTTTTTTGTTCTTCTTTTTTCTTGGTTCTATTTCTTGGCATTTCTTGTCGATATATATACTGCAGGCGGGAGCTCTCGTGTCCACCTGGTATGTGAGGTTTGTCAGGAACGTCAGGGCCAATGTGTGACGGCATTGGTGGAATATCGGTGAGTTGTTGTGTGCCTTTAGGCGGGTGTTGGATGTCTATATATGGGTTCTGTACTGAGCTGGAGAGAACAGGAATGGGGAGAGGAGAGGAGGAGGAAAAGGATTGGAAAGAAAGATTCTAATTAAAAGAGAAGATGAAAATATACGATTGAATAATGTTTCTCATTCAAACGAACTATAGAAATTTCCTTTAAAAAAAATCGTCTCTCTTATCCATAAAAAATATAAATTAAAATCGTCTTATAAAACATAACCAAATCAACCTACATTAACCTACCATACAGTCAGCACATGAGAGTGATGGTCCCTTCCTTATATGTAAGTTAGAAGGTGGATAATTTCATACGTCACAAGACCTAGTTAAGAGTTTACCTGTTTATCTCACACCCTTTTACTGCCTCTGTCCGAGTTAAAACAATACCGATAAAATATTGATAACATGACATTAATTCTCCTTTTTCTTTTAATCTATGGCCTTATCTTCTAATGGTACTCGTGTCTTTGGCGAGAGAGAAAAATATGACCCAAGGGAAAAGGTTTTAGGCTACGGACAGCTTTAACCTCTGGGGGTTGGGGGGGGGGGTGGTGAGGCCCTCGACCGACAACACAAGAGCGAGGAACATTGATCTCTCTCTCTCTCTCTCTCTCTCTCTCTCTCTCTCTCTCTCTCTCTCTCTCTCTCTCTCTCTCTCTACCATTACCCACTATGACAACATTCACTCCGGTAACCCAAGCTGTTTTCCCATCTTCTCTAGACACATGACTACGTTTTCTATATCCAACAACATTCTTTATTTTGTCTTTAATTTCGCACTAAAAAAAAAGTTATAATATTCGAACCTAGAACGTAATGAATGACAAACAAAATAACACCATAACCAACACTCAGAAGTACGAGTCATAACAACAAACTACTGAATTGGTCACACCGATAACCCGACAGGAATTCCTATTTTCTCTCGGCGATAACACTCCATTTTCTAACATGCTGGGCTGTTCACTGTTCAGCTTATAAAGTATAGGATCTATTGACAGCGGTGACTTAAGAAGCAGAGAGGTGACCAAGAGTGTATCCATGGAACACAGTACTTCACTTAACATGACCCAGATGTGTGGAAGCTCACCGACACACACACACACACACACACACACAGGGTTACCAACACACGCGACGGAGACAAGTTACGTGGTTGCCAACTGAGGCGACACGATCCTTTGTCAACGTCAAGGAGCGTGTGACAAGGATTCCAGTCAGGGTTTCCTTTTCATAAGTGTTTGTAAACATAACTTGGCACGCCCGAGTGTAGGTTATTTATATCACTTATTTATTCCTTTATTTGGTGGTTATTTACAGCAGAGGAAAAATAGTTTAGAAATGAATAAGAAAGAAGAATAGGTGAGAGGTAAATATATAAGATAGATAAATAAATTAGATGTTGACTTTATCAGGTTTATCTTT
>NW_024723349.1:0-50484 GCF_018991925.1 Homarus americanus
TACTGGAGGAGTGACAGAGGAGTACCTAGGTGTCAGAGGTGTACCCAGGAGGTGAGAAGTGTACCTGGGAGTGTCTGGGTGTACCTGGGAGGCTGGGAGGTGTACCTGGGAGGTCAGGTGTAACTGGGAGTGTCAAGGAGTACCTGGGAGTGTCAGGAGGTGTGCCTGGGAGGCTGGGGAGTGTACCTGGGAGGCCGAGGTGTACCTGGGAGTGTCGGAGGTACTGGGAGCAAGCCAGAGGTGTACCTGGGAGTGTCAGGTGGAGTACCTGGCAGTGTTGGTGTACCTGGGATTGTCAGAGGTGAACCTGGGAGTGTCAGAGGTGTACCTGGGAGGTCAGGAGGTGTACCTGGGAGTCAGAGTGGTACCTGGGAGGTCGGAGGTGTACCGGAGGTCAGAGGTGTACCGGAATGTCGGAGGTGCCTGGGAGCGTGAGAAGGTACCTGGGAGTGTCTGGGTGTACCTGGGAGCGTCAGATGTGCACCTGGCAGCACACAGGTACCTGGGAGTGTCAGGTGTACCTGGGAGTGTCAGAGGTATCAGGAGGACAGAGGAGTACCTAGAAGTGTCAGAGGTGTACCTAGGAGTGTGAGAAGTGGTACCTGGGAGTGTCCGGTACCTGGAGTGTCAGAGGTGTACCTGGGAGCAGCAACAGGAAGTCTCAGTGAGTACCTGGGAGTGTCAGAGGTGTACCTGGGAGGTCAGGAGGTGTGCCTGGGAGGTCAGAAGTGTACTGTGATTGTCGGAGGCATATCTGGGAGTGTCTGGAGGTACCTGGGAGTGCTGGAGGTGTACCTGGCAGTGTCAGAGGTGTACCTGGAGTGTCAGAGGTGTACCTGGCAGTGCTGGGTGGTGCACCTGGGAGTGTCAGAGGTGCCTGGGAGGAAGGAGTACCTGGGAGAGTCAGAGGTGTACCTGGGAGTGTCAGAGGGTACCTGGCAGTGCCAGGGGTGCACCAGGGAGCTCAGAGGAGTACCTGAGTGTCAGAGGTGTACCTGGGAGTGTCGAGAGGTGTGCCTGGGAGTGTCAGAGGCACCTGGAGGCTGAAGGTGACCTTGGAGTGTTCGAGGTGTACCTGGGAGGCCTGAGGTGTACCTGGAAGTGTTCGAGGTGCACTACAGTGTCTGGAGGTGTACCTAGTGCAGTACCTGGGATTGAGCGGTGTACCTGGGAGTGTTAGAGGTGTATCAGGAGTGACAGAGAGCACCCAGAAGTGTCACAGGTGTACCTAGGAGTGTGAGAAGTGTACCCAGGGAGTGCCTGGGGTGTACCTGGGAGGTCAGAGGTGTACCTGGGAGTGCCAGGGTGTAACGGCAGTGTCAGGTGTACCTGGGAGTGTCAGAGGTACCAGGGAATGTCAGTGGAGTACCTGGCAGTGTCAGAGGTGTACCTGGAGTGTTGGACGTACCGGAGGTCAGAGGTGTACCAGAATGTCAGTGGCGACCTGGCAGTGTCAGAGGTGTACCTGGGAGTGTCAGAGGTATCTGGGAGTGTCAGAGGTGTACCTGGGAGTGTCAGAGGTAACTGGGAGGTCAGAGGTACCTGGGAGAGTCAGAGGTGTACCTGGGAGGTCAGAGGTGTACCTGAGTGTCAGAGGTGTACCTGAGTGTCAGAGGTACCTGGGAGTGTCAGGGTGCACTGGGAGAGCCGGACGGCCTGGGAGTGTCAGAGGTGTCCCAGGAATGTCAGGAGTACCTGGTGTCAGAGGTGTACCTGGGAGTGTCAGGAGGCATACCTGGGAGCACAGGAGATGTACCTGGGAGGGTCAGAGGTGTACCTGGGAGTGTCAGAGGTACCCTGGAGGTCAGGAGGTGTACCTGGGAGGTTGGGAGGTACCAGAATGTCAGTGGAGTACCTGGCAGTGGTCAGAGGTGTACCTGGGAGGCCAGGAGGCATACCTGGGAGTGTCAGAGGTGTACCTGGGAGGTCAGAGGTACCTGGGAGGCTGAGGAGGTGTACCTGGGAGGTCAGAGGTACACCGGAGGTCAGAGGTGTACCTGGGAGGCCGGAGGTGCACCTGGGAGTGTGAGAAGGTACCTGGAGCAATGGAGGATGTACCTGGGAGTGTCAGAGGTGTACCTGGCAGTGTCAGAGGTGTACCTGGGAGTGTCAGAGGTGTACCACGGAAGTGTCAGTGAGCACCTGGGAGGTCAGAGGTGTACCTGGGAGGTCAGAGGTGTACCTGGAGTGTCAGAGGTGTACCAGGGAATGTCAATGGAGTACCTGGGAGAGTCAGAGGTACCTGGGAGTGTCAGAGGTGCCTGGGGAGTTCAGAGGTGTACCTGGGAGTGTCAGGTGTAACAGGGAGTCAGTGGGAGTACCTGGGAGGCTGGGAGGTACCTGGGAGTGCTGAGAGCTGTACCTGGGAGAAGAGAGAGCCAGTAATGGACGAACCTGGGAGTGTCAGAGGTACCAGGAATGTCGTGAGTACCTGGCAGTGTCAGAGGTGTACCTGGGATTGTCAGAGGTATATCCGGGAGTGTCAGAGGTGTACCTGGGAGTGTCGGGAGGTGTACCTGGGAGTGCACAGAGGTGTACCTGGGAGACGAGTACCTGAGCAGAGGTGTGACCTGGGAGTTTTAGAGAGGTGCACCCTGGAGTGTCAGAGATGTACCTGGAGGTCAGAGGTGCACCTGGGAGTGTCGGACGGGTACCTGGGAGTGTCAGAGGTGCACCAGGAATGTCAGGAGCACCTGGCAGTGTCAGAGGTGTACCTGGGAGTGTCAGAGGCATACCTGGGAGTGTCAGAGGTGTACCTGGGACACAGGTGGCCTGGGAGTGCGTCAGAGGTGTACCTGGAGTGTCAGAGGTGTACCTGGGAGTGTCAGAGGTGTACGTGGGAGTGTCGGAGTGTACCTGGGAGGTGAGAAGGGCGTACCTGGGAGTGTGAGGTGTTCCTGGGAGGCCGGAGGTGTACCTGGCAGTCAGCGGGAGGCCTGGGAGTGTAGAGGTACCACGGAATGTCAGTGGAGTACCTGGGAGGTCAGAGGTGTACCTGGAGGTCAGAGGTGTACCTGGGAGGTCAGAGGTGTACCAGGGAATGTCAATGGAGTACCTGGCAGTGTCAGAGGTGTACCTGGGAGTGTCAGAGGTATATCTGGGAGGTCAGAGGTGTACCTGGGAGGCCAGAGGTGTACCTGGGAGTGTCAGAGGTGTACCTGGGAGAGCCAGAGGTGCACTGGGAGGTTGAGGTGTACCTGGGAGTGTCAGAGGTACCCTGGAGTGTCAGAGGTGCCTGGGAGGCTCAGAGGTGCACCTGGGAGTGTCGGAGGTGTACCTGGGAGGTTCGGAGGTGTACCTGGGAGGTCGGAGGTGTACCAGGAATGTCAGTGAGTACCTGCAGTGTCAGAGGTGACCTGGGAGTGTGGGAGGCACTGGAGTGTCAGAGGTGTACCTGGGAGTGTCAGAGGTGTACGTGGGAGTGTCGGAGGTGTACCTGGGAGGTGAGAAGTGTACCTGAGAGTGCCTGAGGTGTACCTGGCAGTGTCGGCGGTGTACTGGAGGAAAGTGGTGACCTGGGAGTCATAGAGGTGTCACGATGAGGACAGAGGAGTACCAGAAGTGTCAGAGGTGTACCAGGGAGTGTGAGAAGGCACCTGGGAGAGTCTGGGGTGTACCTGGGAGTGTCAGAAGAATCTGGGAGGTCAGGTGTACCAGGAGTGTCAGTGAGCACCTGGGAGGTCAGAGGTGTAGCTGGGATTGTCAGAGTGCATATCTGGAGTGTCTGAGGTGTACCTGGGAGTGGCTGGAGGTGTACCTGGCAGTGTCTGAGGTGTACCTGCAGTGTCTGGAGCTGTACCTGGCAGTGTCAAGCGTGTACCTGGGAGTGTCACAGGTACCTGGGAGGTCAGAGGTACCTGGGAGTGTCAGAGGTACCTGGGAGGTCGGAGGTGTCCAGAGGTCAGAGGTGCACTGGGAGTGTCGAAGGTGCACCTGGAGTGTCTGAGGTGTACCTGGGAGTGTCTCAGATGTGCCTGAAGTGTCTGGAGGACTGCAGCAGTCTGAGGTGTACCTAGCAGTGTCAGCGGTGTACCTGGGAGAGAGCGGTACCTGGGAGCAAGAGGTGTATCAGGGAGTGACAGAGAGCACCCAGAAGTGTACAGGGTGTACCTAGGAGAGTGGGAGAAGGTACCCGGGAGTGTCTGGGGTGTACCTGGGAGCCAGAGGTACCTGGGAGTGTCAGGGGTGTAACAGGAGTGTCAGGAGTACCTGGGAGGTCAGAGGTGTACCTGGGAGTCAGAGCTGTACCTGGGAGTCAGAGTATCTGGGAGGTCGGACGTGTACCTGGGAGGTCAGAGGTGTACCAGGGAATGTCAGTGAGTACCTGGCAGCAAGTCAGAGGTGTACCTGGAATGTCAGAGGGTATATCTGGGAGGGAGGCACTGGAGGTCAGAGGTGTACCTGGGAGTGTCAGAGGTGTACCCGGAGAGTCAGCTGCACCTGGGAGGCCAGAAAATTCTGGGAGTAGGAGGTGCACCTGGAGGTCAGAGGTGTACCTGGGAGGTCAGAGGTGTACCCGGGAGGTCGGACGTGTACCTGGGAGTGTCAGAGAGGTACCAGGAATGTCAGTGAGGTCTGGCAGTGTCAGAGGTACCTGGGAGTGCTCAGAGGCATACCTGGGAGTGTCAGAGGTGTACCTGGGATTATCACAGGTGTACCTGGGAGTGTCAGAGGTACCCCTGGAGTGTCAGAGGTGTACCTGGGAGGTGTCAGGAGGTGTACGGGAGTGCCGGAGGTGTACCTGGGAGTGTGAGAGTGCACCTGGGAGTGTCGGAGGTGTTCCTGGGAGTGGGAGGTGTACCTGGCAGGTCGGCGGTGTACCTGGGAGTGTCAGAGACCACGGAATGCCTGGGTGGAGTACCTGGCAGTGTCAGAGGTGTACCTGGGAGGTTGGACGGTACCTGGGAGGTCAGAGGTGTACCAGGAATGTCAGTGGGCACCTGGCAGTGTCAGAGGTGTACCTGGGAGTGTCAGAGGCATATCTGGGAGTGTCAGAGGTGCACATGGAGTGTCAGAGGTGTACCTGGGAGTGTCAGAGGTGTACCTGGGAGAGTCAGAGGTGTACCTGGGAGGCGTCAGAGGTGTACCTGGGAGTGTCAGAGGTGTACCCTGGAGTGTCAGAGGTGTACCTGGGAGTGTCAGAGGTGTACCTGGGAGTGCCGGACGTACCTGGGAGGTCAGAGGTGTACCAGGAATGTCAGTGGAGTACCTGGCAGTGTCAGAGGTACCTGGGAGTGTCAGAGGTATACCTGGAGCAAGTGGAGGTGTACCTGGGAGTGTCAGAGGTACCTGGGAGTGTCAGAGGTGTACCCGGGAGTGTCAGACAGGGAGTGTCAGAGGTGTACCAGGAATGTCAGTGGAGTACCTGGCAGTGTCAGAGGTGTACCAGGGAATGTCAGTGAGCACCTGGCAGTGTCAGAGGTGTACCTGGGAGTGTCAGATATACCTGGGAGTGTCAGAGGTACCTGGGAGTGTCAGAGGTGTACCTGGGAGGCCAGAGGGGTACCTAGGAGTGTCAGAGGTGAACGTGGGAGTGTCGGAGGTGTACCTGGTAGTGTGAGAAGTGTACCTGGGAGTGTCGGAGGTACCTGGGAGGTCAGAGGTGTACCTGGGAAAGTCAGCGGTACCTGGGTGTCAGAGGTGTACCACGGAATGTCAGTGAGTACCTGGGAGGTCAGAGGTGTACCTGGGAGGTCAGAGGTGTGTGTCAGAGGTGTACCAGGAATGTCAATGGAGTACCTGGCAGTGTCAGAGGTACCTGGGAGTGTCAGAGGTATGTCTGGGAGGTCAGAGGTACCTGGGAGGTCAGGGGGTAACAGGGAGGTCAGTGAGCACCTGGGAGGCCGAGGTACCTGGGAGTGTCAGAGCTGTACCTGGGAGTGTCAGAGGTATCTGGGAGTGTCGACGTACCTGGGAGGTCAGAGGCTCAGGAATGCTGTGTGAGTACCTGGCAGTGTCAGAGGTGTACCTGGGATTGTCAGAGGCATATCTGGGAGGTCAGAGGTGTACCTGGGAGTGTCAGAGGTGTACCTGGGAGGCAGAGGTACCTGGAGAGTCAGAGGTGTACCTGGGAGTGTCAGAGGTGTACCTGGGAGGGAGGTGTACCCTGGAGTGTGTGAGATGTACCTGGGAGGTCAGAGGTACCTGGGAGGCCGGGACGTGTACCTGGGAGGCAGAGGTGTACCAGGGAATGTCAGTGGAGTACCTGGCAGTGTCAGAGGTGTACCTGGGAGTGTCAGAGGATACCTGAGTGTCAGAGGTGTACCTGGGATTATCACAGGTGTACCTGGGAGTGTCAGAGGTACCCTGGAGTGTCAGAGGTGTACCTGGAGAGTCAGAGGTGCACGTGGGAGTGTCGGAGGTGTACCTGGGAGCAGGAGAAGGCACCTGGAGTGTCGGAGGTGTTCCTGGGAGTGTCGGAGGTACCTGGCAGTGTCAGCGTGTACCTGGGAGTGTCAGAGGTGTACCACGGAATGTCAGTGCAGCACCTGGCAGTGTCAGAGGTGTACCTGGAGTGTTGGACGTACCTGGGAGTGTCAGGCAAACCAGGGAATGTCAGTGGAGTACCTGGCAGTGTCAGAGGTGTACCTGGGAGTGTCAGAGGTATATCTGGGAGGCTGCAGAGGTGTACCTGGGAGTGTCAGAGGTGTATGCAAGGTCAGAGGTACCTGGGAGAGTCAGAGGTGTACCTGGGAGTGTCAGAGGTGTACCGGGAGCCAGAGGTGTACCCTGGAGTGTCAGAGGTGTACCTGGGAGTGTCAGGAGGTGTACCTGGGAGACGGGACGGGGCCTGGGAGTGTCAGAGGTGTGCTCAGAGGCTCAGAGGTGCACTTGGAGTGTCAGAGGTGCACCTGGGAGTGTCTGGAGGTACCTGGGAGGTTCAGGTGTGCCTGGAAGTGTCTGAGGTGTACTGGCAGTGTCAGAGGTACCTAGCAGTGTCAAGAGGTGTACCTGGAAAGAGCGGTGTACCTGGGAGGTCAGAGGTGTATCAGGGAGTGACAGGAGAGCACCCAGAAGTGTCATAAGGCCCAGGAGAGAAGGGCCTGGGAGTGTCTGGGGGTGTACCTGGAGTGTCAGAGGTGTACCTGGGAGTCAGGGTGTACCTGGCAGTGCTGGGCAGTACCTGGGAGTGTCAGAGGTGTACCACGGAATGTCAGTGAGCACCTGGCAGTGCAGAGGTGTACCTGGGAGTGCTGGACGTACTGAGAGTCAGAGGAGACCAGGAATGTCAGTGGCGTACCTGGCAGTGTCAGAGGCCTGGAGTCAGAGGGCATATCTGGGAGTGTCAGAGGCACATGGGAGTGTCAGAGGTAACTGGGAGGTCAGAGGTGACCTGGGAGAGTCAGGAGGTACCTGGAGGTCAGAGGTGTACCTGGGAGGTTGGGAGGTGCACCCGGGAGGTCAGAGGTGTACCTGGGAGTGCAGAGGTGTACCTGGGAGAGTCGGACGTGTACCTGGGAGTGCAGAGGTGTACCAGGAATGTCAGTGAGCACCTGGTGTCAGAGGTGTACCTGGGAGGCTGGGAGGCATACCTGGGAGGTCAGAGATGTACCTGGAGGTCAGAGGTGTACCTGGGAGTGTCAGAGGTACCCTGAGGTGTCAGAGGTACCTGGGAGTGTCAGAGGTGTACCAGGAATGTCAGGGGGGTACCTGGCAGTGTCAGAGGTACCTGGGAGGCTCGGAGGCGGCCTGGGAGTGTCAGAGGTACCTGGGAGTGTCAGAGGTGGGAGGTCAGAGGTACCTGGGAGGTCAGAGGTAACAGGATGTCAGAGGTGCATGGAAGTCGGAGGTGACCCAGGAGAAGGTACCTGGGAGGTCGAGGTGTCTTGGAGGCTCAGAGGTGTACCTGGCAGGCCGGGCGGTGTACCTGGGAGTGTCAGAGGTGTACCACGGAATGTCAGTGAGGCTGGGGAGTGCTGGGAGTGTACCTGGGAGGTCAGAGGCCTGGTGTGTCAGAGGTACCAGGGAATGTCAATGGAGTACCTGCAGTGCCAGAGAGGTGTACCTGGGAGTGTCAGAGGCATGCCTGGGAGTTCAGAGGTGTACCTGGGAGTGTCAGTGTAACAGGGAGGGGCCAGTGGAGTACCTGGGAGTGTCAGAGGTGTACCTGGGAGTGTCAGAGCAGGCCCTGGGAGTGTCAGAGGAGAATCTGGGAGGCCGGACGAACCTGGGAGGTCAGAGGTGTACCAGAATGTCAGGTGAGTACCTGGCAGTGTCAGAGGCACAGGGATTGTCAGAGGTATATCTGGGAGGTCAGAGGGTACCTGGAGTGCTCAGAGGTACCTGGGAGGTCAGAGGTGTACTGAGAGCGAGGCAACCTGGAGTGCAGAGGTGTACCTGGGAGTTTAGAGGTACCTGGAGGTCAGAGATGCACCTGGGAGTGTCAGAGGTACCTGGGAGTGTCGGACTGTACCTGGGAGTGTCAGAGGTGTACCAGGGAATGTCAGTGAGTACCTGGCAGTGTCAGAGGTGTACCTGGGAGACAGGAGGTATACTAGAGTGTCAGAGGTGTACCTGGGAATCACAGGTGTACCTGGAGGCCAGGAGGTGTACCTGGAGTGTCAGAGGTGTACCTGGGAGTGTCAGGAGGCAAAATGGGAGTGTCTGAGGTACCTGGGAGTGTGAGAGAAGTGTACCTGGGAGGCCTGAGGTGTTCCTGGGAGGTCGGAGGTGTACCTGGCAGTGTCTGAGGAGTACCTGGGAGTGTCAGAGGTGTACCACGGAGTGTCAGTGGAGGCCTGGGAGTGTCAGAGGTGTACCTGGGAGGTCAGAGGTGTACCTGGAGGTCAGAGGTGTACCAGGAATGTCAATGGAGTACCTGGCAGTGTCAGAGGTACCTGGGAGGTCAGAGGTGGGAGAGTGTGAGGTGTACCTGGAGGCCAGAGGTGCCTGGGAGTGTCAGAGGTGTACCTGGGAGAGTCAGAGGTACCTGGGAGGCCAGAGGTGTACCTGGGAAAGTGGGAGAGTACCCTGGAGGTCAGAGGTACCTGGGAGTGTCAGGAGGTGCACCTGGGAGTGCCGGGATGTACCTGGGAGTGTCAGAGGTACCTGGGAGCAGCGGGAGTAACAGGACTGGGGTGAGCACTCCGCAGAGTCAGAGGTGTACCTGGGAGGCCAGAGGTGTACCCGGAGTGTCAGAGGTACCTGGGAGGCTGGGAGGTAATGGGAGGCCGGGAGTGTACCTGGGAGGAGAAGGTACCTGAGAGTGTCTGAGGTGTACCTGGCAGTGCTGGGCGGTGTACCTGGGAGTGTCATGTACCTGGGAGTTGTTAGAGGTGTATCAAGGAGGACAGAGGAGCACCTAGAAGTGTCAGAGGTACCCAGGAGTGTGAGAAGTGCACCTGGGAGAGTCTGGGGTGTACCTGGGAGTGTCAGGGTGTACCTGGGAGGTCAGGGGTGTACCAGGGAGGTCAGGAGCACCTGGGAGGTCAGTGTAGCTGGGATTGTCAGAGGCATATCTGGGAGTGTCTGAGGTGTACCTGGGAGTGGCTGAGGTGTACCTGGCAGTGTCTGGTGTACCTGGCAGTGTCTGAGGTGTACCTGCAGTGTCAGCGTACCTGGAGTGTCACAGGTGTACCTGGGAGTGTCAGAGGTGTACCTGGGAGTGTCAGAGGTGTACTGGAGGTCAGAGAGGTGTGCCTGGGAGAGGTTGGGAGGTGCACTTGGGAGTGTCAAGTGCACCTTGGGAGTGCCTGAGGTGTACCGGAGTGTCTCAGATGTGCTGGAAGTGTCTGAGGTACCTGGCAGTGTCTGAGGTGTACCTAGCAGGTTGGGTGGTGTACCTGGGATTGGAGAGGTGTACCTGGGAGTGTTAGAGGTGTATCAGGGAGGACAGAGGAGTACCTAGAAGTGGTCAGAGGTGTACCTAGGAGTGTGAGAAGTGTACCTAGGAGTGTCTGGGGTGTACCTGGGAGTGTCAGAGGTGTACCTGAGTGTCAGGGGTGTAACAGGAGGTCAGGTGAGTACCTGGGAGGTCAGAGGTGTACCTGGGAGGTCAGAGCTGTACCTGGGAGGTCAGAGGTGTACCTGGGAGTGTCGGACGGTACCTGGGAGTGTCAGAGTGTACCAGGGAATGTCAGGAGTACCTGGCAGTGTCAGAGGTACCTGGAATGTCAGAGGTATATCTGGGAGTGTCAGGTGAACCTTGGAGTGTCAGAGGTGTACCTGGGAGTGCCAGAGGTACCTGGGAGAGTCAGCGGTGTACCTGGGAGTGTCAGAGGCACTTGGGAGCAGCAGAGGTACCTGGAGTGTCAGAGGTACCTGGGAGTGCCAGAGGTGTACCTGGAGCAATGGACGTACCTGGAGTGCCAGAGGTGTACCAGGGAATGTCAGGAGTACCTGGCAGTGTCAGAGGTACCTGGGAGGTCAGAGGCATACCTGGGAGTGTCAGAGGTGTACCTGGGATTATCACAGGTGTACCTGGGAGTGTCAGAGGCACCCTGGAGTGTCAGAGGTGTACCTGGGAGGTCAGAGGTGTACGTGGGAGTGCCGGAGGGTGTACCTGGGAGGTGAGGAGTGACCTGGGAGGTCGGAGGTGTTCCTGGGAGGTCGGAGGTGTACTGGCAGTGTCATGGTGTACCTGAGGTGCAGTACCACGGAATGTCAGTGAGTACCTGGCACAGAGGTGTACCTGGGAGTGGGACGGTACCTGGGAGGTCAGAGGTACCAGGAGCTGCATGTACCTGGCAGTGTCAGAGGTACCTGGGAGGCCAGAGGATATTCGGAGCACAGAGGTGCACATGGGAGTGTCAGGAGGTGTACCTGGGAGGCCAGAGGTACCTGGGAGAGTCAGAGGTGTACCTGGGAGGTCAGGAGGTACCTGGAGTGTCAGAGGTGCACCTGAGAAGTCAGAGGTGTACCTGGGAGCGTCAGAGGTGTACCTGGGAGTGTCGGACTGTACCTGGGAGTGTCAGAGGTGTACCAGGAATGTCAGTGAGTACCTGGCAGTGTCAGAGGTGTACCTGGGAGTGTCAGAGGCATACCTGGGAGTGTCAGAGGTGTACCTGGGAGGTCAGAGGTACCTGGGAGTGTCAGAGGTGTACCCTGGAGTGTCAGAGGTACCTGGAGGTCAGAGGTGTACCAGGAATGCTGTGAGTACCCACAGTGTCAGAGGTACCAGGAATGCCAGTGGAGACCTGCAGTGTCAGAGGTGTACCTGGGAGCCAGAGACATACCTGGGAGGTCAGGAGGTGTACCTGGGAGTGTGAGTGTACCTGGAGGTCAGAGGTGTACCTAGGAGGCCGAGGCCGTGGGAGTGTCGGAGGTGTACTCAGTGTGGAGAAGTGGTACCTGGGAGGTCGGAGGTGTTCCTGGGAGTGTCAGAGGTACCTGGCAGTGTCAGAGGTGTACCTGGGAGTGTCAGAGGTGTACCACGGAATGTCAGTGGAGCACCTGGGAGTGTCAGAGGTACCTGGGAGGTCAGAGGTGTACCTGGGAGTGTCAGAGGAGGTACCAGGGAATGTCAGGAGTACCTGGCAGTGTCAGAGGTGTACCTGGGAGGTCAGAGGGCATGTCTGGGAGTGTCAGAGGATGCACCTGGGAGGTCAGGGTGTAACAGGGAGGCTCAGTGTGGGAGTACCTGGGAGGTCAGAGGTGTACCTGGGAGTGTCAGAGCTGTACCTGGGAGGTCAGAGGTGTACCTGGGAGTGTCGGACGTGGTGGGAGTGTCAGAGGTGTACCATGGAATGTCAGTGGAGTAATCTGGCAGTGTCAGAGGTGCACCTGGATTGTCAGAGGTATATCTGGGAGTGTCAGAGGTGTACCTGGGAGTGTCAGAGGTGTACCTGGGAGGTCAGAGGTGTACCTGGGAGAGTCAGAGGTGTACCTGGGAGTGTCAGAGGTGTACCTGGGAGTTTTAGGAGGTGTACCCTGGAGGTCAGATGTACCTGGGAGGCCTGGAGAGGTGTACCTGGGAGTGTCGGACGGTACCTGGGAGGTCAGAGGTGTACCAGGGAATGTCAGTGAGTACCTGGCAGTGTCAGAGGTGTACCTGGGAGGGCCAGAGGTATCTGGGAGGTCAGAGGTGTACCTGGATGATCACAGGTGTACCTGGAGTGTCAGAGGTGTACCCTGAGCAGAGAGGTGTACCTGGAGTGTCAGAGGTATGTGGGAGTGTCGGAGGTGCACCCAGAGTGTGAGAAGGCACCTGGGAGCGTCGGAGGTGTTCCTGGGATGTCGGAGGTGTACCTGGAGTGTCAGCGGTACCTGGGAGGTCAGAGGTGTACCACGAATGTCAGTGCAGTATCTGGGCCTGGAGGTGTACCTGGGAGGTGGCATGTACCTGAAGTGTCAGAGGTGTACCAGGGAATGTCAGAGTACCTGGCAGTGTCAGAGGGGTACCTGGGAGGTCAGATATGATCTGGGAGGTCAGAGGTGTACCTAGAGTGTCAGAGGTGTACCTGGGAGGTCAGAGGTGTACCTGGGAGAGTCAGAGGTGTACCTGGGAGTGTCAGAGGTGTACCTGGGAGTGTCAGAGGGGTGTACCCTGGAGTGTCAGAGGTGTACCTGGGAGTGTCAGAGGTGACCTGGGATATCGGACGTACCTGGGAGGCCAGAGGTGTACCAGGGAATGTCAGTGGGAGACCTGGCAGTGCCGAGGTGTACCTGGGAGGTCAGGAGTGCATACCTGGGAGTGGCAGAGGTGGTACCTGGGAGGTCAGAGGCACTTGGGAGTGTCAGGAGGTGCACGGGAGTGTCGGAGGTGTACCTGGTAGTGTGAGAAGTGCACCTGGGAGGCCGGAGGTGTCCTGGGAGTGTCGGAGGTGTACCTGGCAGTGTCAGCGTGTACCTGGGAGTCTCAGAGGTGTACCACGGAATGTCAGTGGAGTACCTGGGAGTGTCAGAGGTGTACCTGGGAGTGTCAGAGGTGTACCTGGGAGTGCCGGAGGTGTACCAGGAATGTCAATGGAGTACCCGGAGTGTCAGAGGTACTGGGAGTGTCAGAGATATTCGAGGCTCAGGACCGGAGGTCAGAGGTGTGCCTGGGAGTGTCAGAGGTGTACCTGGGAGAGCCAGAGGTGTACCTGGGAGTGTCAGAGGTGTACCTGGAGTCAGAGGTGTACCCTGAATGTCAGAGGTGTACCGGGAGGTCAGAGGTGTACCTGGGAGTGTCGGACGCTACCTGGGAGAGGTCAGAGGTGTACCAGGAATGTCAGTGAGTACCTGGCAGTGTCAGAGGTGTACCTGGGAGTGTCAGAGGCATACCTGGGAGGTCAGAGGTACCTGGGAGTGTCAGAGGTGTACCTGGGAGGTCAGAGGTACCCTGGAGTGTCAGAGGTGTACCTGGGAGTGTCAGAGGTGCATGTGGGAGTGTCGGAGGTACCTGTAGTGTGAGAAGTGTACCTGGGAGAGTGTCGAGGTTCCTGGAATGTCGGAGGTGTACCTGGCAGTGTCAGCGGTGTACCTGGGAGGTCAGAGGTGTACCACGGAATGTCAGTGGAGTACCTGGGAGTGTCAACGTGTACCTGGGAGTGTCAGAGGTGTACCTGGGAGGTCAGAGGTGTACACATGGAGTGTCAGGAGGTGTACCTGGGAGGTCAGAGGTGTACCTGGGAGTGTCGGAGGTGTACCTGCGAGTGAGAAGTGTACCTGAGAGTGTCTGAGGTGTACCTGGCAGTGTCAACGGTGTACCTGGGAAGGCCATGGTACCTGGAGAGCAGGAGGGTATCTGGAGGACAGAGGAGTACTCTAGAAGTGTCAGTGTACCTAGTGTGTGAGAAGTGTACCTGGGAGTGTCTGGGGTGTACCTGGGAGTGTCAGAGGTGTACCTGGGAGTGTCAGGGTGTAACAGGGAGGTCAGCGGAGTACCTGGGAGGTCAGAGGTGTACCTGGGAGTGTCAGAGCAGTACCTGGGAGTGTCAGAGGTGTATCTGGGAGTGTCAGACGTACCTGGGAGGTCAGAGGTGTACCAGGGAATGTCAGTGGAGTACCTGGCAGTGTCAGAGGTGTACCTGGGATTGTCAGAGGTATATCTGGGAGAGTCAGAGAGTGTCAGAGGTGTACCTGGAGTGTCAGAGAGGTGCATGGGAGCGTCGGAGGTGTACCTGGGAGTGTGAGAAGTGTACCTGGGAGTGTCGGAGGTGTTCCTGGGAGGTCGGAGGTGTACCTGGCAGTGTCACCGGTGTACCTGGGAGTGTGAGAGGTACCACGAATGTCAGTGGAGTACCTGGGAGGTCAGAGGTGACCTGGGAGTGTGAGAGGTGTACCTGGGAGTCAGAGGTGTGTACTGGGAGTGTCAGAGGTGTACCTGAGCAGTTAGAGGTATCAGGGAGTGACAGAGGAGTACCTAGAAGGTCAGAGGTGACCTAGGAGGTGAGAAGTGTACCTGGGAGGTCTGTACCTGGG
Source organism: Homarus americanus (assembly GCF_018991925.1). Taxonomy (NCBI): domain Eukaryota; kingdom Metazoa; phylum Arthropoda; class Malacostraca; order Decapoda; family Nephropidae; genus Homarus; species Homarus americanus. The sequence goes on from NW_024723349.1 coordinate 14,344, forward strand.
AGGCTGAGGAGGTACCTGGGAATGCCAGAGGTGTACCTGGGAGTGTCAGAGGTGTGCCTGGGAGGCAAAGGTGCACCTCGGAGTGGTCAGAGGTGCACCTTCGAGTGTCTGAGGTGCACCTGGAGTGTCTGAGGTGTACCTGGCAGTGTCGAGGTGTACCTGGCAGTGTCTGAGGTGTACCTGGCAGTGCTGGGCGGTACCTGGGAGGCCAGAGGCATACCTGGGAGCTCAGAGGTACCTGGGAGGTCGGAGGTGTTCCTGGGAGTGTCGGAGGTGTACTGCGGGGTCAAGTCGGAGGTGTACCAGGGGTGTGAAGTGTACCTGAGAGTGTTCAGGTGTACCTGGCAGTGTCAAGTGGTGTACCTGGGAGTATCAGCGGTGTACCTGGGAGTTGTTAGAGGTGCATATCAGAGTGACAGAGGAGTACCTAGAAGTGTCAGAGTAACCTAGGAGTGTGAGAAGGTACCTGGGAGAGTCTGGTGTTCCTGGGAGTGCCAGAGAGGTACCTGGGAGTGTCAGTGGGTGTACCAGGGAGGTTCAGGAGTACCTGGGAGTGTCAGAGGTGTACCTGGGAGTGTCAGAGGTGTGCCTGGGAGAGTCGGAAGGCACTTGGATTACAGAGGTGCACCTGGAGTGTCTGGAGGTGTACCTGGGAGTGTCTGAGGTACTGGCAGTGTCTGAGGTGTACCTGGCAGTGTCTGGAGGTGTACATGGCATTGTCAGGTGTGGGAGTGTCAGAGGCATACCTGGGAGGTGGGAGGTGCACCTGGGAGTGTCAGAGGTGTACCTGGGAGTGTCGGAGGTGTACCTGGGAGTGTCAGAGGTGTACCTGGGAATGTCGGAGGTGTACCTGGGAGTGTGAGAAGTGTACCTAGGGAGTGTCTGGGTGTACCTGGGAGGCCAGATGTACCTGGAAGTGTCATTGGTGTACCTGGGAGGTTGGTGTACCTGGGAGTGTTAGAGGTGTGCATCAGAGTGACAGAGGAGTACCTAGAGGTGTCAGAGGTGTACCTAGGGAGTGTGAGAAGGTACCTGGGAGTGTTCAGAGTACCTGGGAGGTCAGAGGTGTACCTGGGAGTGTCAGGGGTGTACCAGGAAGTCTCAGTGGAGTACCTGGGAGTGTCAGAGGTACCTGGGAGGTCAGAGGTGTGCCTGGGAGTGTAGAAGTGTAGCTGTGATTGTCAGAGGTATATCTGGGAGGTTCGGAGGTGTACCTGGGAGTGTCTGAGGTGTACCTGGCAGTGTCTGAGGTGCACCTGGCAGTGTTCAGGTGTACCTGGCAGTGTCAGCGGTGTACCTGGGAGGTCACAGGTACCTGGGAGTGTCAGAGGTGTACCTGGGAGAGTCAGAGGTGTACCTGGGAGTGTCAGAGGTGTACCTGGCAAAGTCAGGGGTGTACCAGGAGTCTCAGTGGAGTACCTGGGAGGTCAGAGGTGTACCTGGGAGTGCAGAGGTGTGCCTGGGAGGTCGGAGGTGCACTTGGGAGTGTCAGAGGTGCACTTGGAGTGTCTGAGGTGTACCTGGGAGTGTCTGAGGTGTGCCTGGAAGTGTCTGAGGTACCTGGCATGTCTGAGGTGTACCTAGCAGTGTCAGCGGTGTACCTGGGATTGAGAGAGCGGTACCTGGGAGGCAGAGGTGTATCAGGGAGTGACAGAGGAGCACCAAGAAGGTCATAGGTACTAGGAGTGTGAGAAGTGCATAGGAGGTCGGTGTACCTGGGAGGTCAGAGGTGTACCTGGGAGGTCAGGGGTGTAACAGGAGTGTCAGTGGAGCACCTGGGAGTGCTCAGAGGTTACCTGGGAGTGTCAGAGCTGTACCTGGGAGTGTCAGAGGTGTATCTGGGAGTGTCGGACGTGTACCTGGGAGTGTCAGAGGTGTACCAGGGAATGTCAGTGGAGTACCTGGCAGCATCAGAGGTGTACCTGGGAGTGTCTGAGGTGTACCTGGCAGTGTCTGAGGTGTACCTGGGAGTGTCTGAGGTGTACCTGGTGGTAAAGTCAGCGTGTACCTGGTGTAATGTCAGTGGAGTACCTGGCAGTCAGAGGTGTATCACCTGAGCAAGGTCAGAGGTATACCTGGGAGTGTCAGAGGTGTACCCTGGATTGTCAGAGGTGTACCTGGAAGTGTCAGAGGTGTACTTGGGAGTGTCGGAGGTGTACCTGGGAGTGTCAGAGGTGTACCTGGGAGTGTCGGAGGTGTAACAGGGAATGTCAGTGGAGTACCTGGCAGTGTCAGAGGTGCACTTGGGAGTGTCAGAGGTGCACCTTGGAGTGTCTGAGGTGTACCTGAGAGTGTCGGAGGTGTACCTGGGAGTGTCAGAGGTGTCCCAGGGAGTGTCGGAGGTGTACCTGGGAGTGCAAGAAGTGTACCTGGGAGTGTCGGAGGTGTACCTGGGAGTATCGGAGATGTACCTGGGAGTGTCAGAGGTGTACTTGGGAGTGTCAGAGGTGTACATGGGACTGTCAGCGGTGTACCTTGGAGTGTCTGAGGTGTACCTGGGAGTGTCAGAGGTGTGCCTGGGAGTGTCAGAGGTGCACTTGGGAGTGTCAGAAGTGCACCTTGGAGTGTCTGAGGTGTACCTGGGAGTGTCTGAGGTGTACCTGGGAGTGTCAGAGGTATACCTGGGAGTGTCAGAGGTGTACCCTGGATTGTCAGAGGTGTACGTGGGAGTGTCGGAGGTGTACCTGAGAGTGTGAGAAGTGTACCTGGGAGTGTCGGAGGTGTTCCTGGGAGTGTCGGAGGTGTACCTGAGCAGTGTCAGCGGTGTACCTGGGAGTGTCAGAGGTGTACCTGGGAGTGTCAGAGGTGTACCTGGGAGTGTCAGAGGTGTACCACGGAATGTCAGTGGAGTACCTAGCAGTGACAGAGGTGTACCTGGGAGTGTCAGAGGTATATCTGGGAGTGTCAGAGGTGTACCTGGGAGTGTCAGAGGTGTACCTGGGAGTGTCAGAGGTGTACCTGGTAGTGTCAGAGGTGTACCTGGGAGTGTCAGAGGTGTACCCTGGAGTGTCAGAGGTGTACCTGGGAGTGTCAGAGGTGTACGTGGGAGTGTCGGAGGTGTACCTGGTAGTGTGAGAAGTGTACCTGGGAGTCTCGGAGGTGTTCCTGGGAGTGTCGGAGGTGTACCTGGCAGTGTCAGCGGTGTACCTGGGAGTGTCAGAGGTGTACCACGGAATGTCAGTGGAGTACCTGGGAGTGTCAGAGGTGTACCTGGGAGTGTCAGAGGTGTACATGGGAGTGTCAGAGGTATACCTGGGATTGTCAGAGGTGTACCTGGGAGTGTCGGAGGTGTACCTGCGAGTGTCTTGAGGTGTAACGGTGCAGGCAGTGTCAGTGGTGTACCTGGGAGTGTCAGCGGTGTACCTGGGAGTGTTAGAGGTGTATCAGGGAGTGACAGAGGAGTACCTAGAAGTGTCAGAGGTGTACCTAGGAGTGTCAGAAGTGTACCTGGGAGTGTCTGGGGTGTACCTGGGAGTGTCAGAGGTATACCTGGGAGTGTCAGGGGTGTACCAGGGAGTGTCAGTGGAGCACCTGGGAGTGTCAGAGGTGTACCTCGGAGTGTCAGAGGTGTGCCTGGGAGTGTCAGAGGTGCACTTGGAAGTGTCAGAGGTGCACCTTTGAGTGGCTGAGGTGTACCTGGGAGTGTCTCAGGTATACCTGGCAGTGTCTGAGGTGTACCTGGCAGTGTCTGAGGTGTACCTGTCAGTGTCAGCGGTGTACCTGGGAGTATCAGCGGTGTACCTGGGAGTGTTAGAGGTGTATCAGGGAGTGACAGAGGAGTACGTAGAAGTGTCATAGGTGTACCTAGGAGTGCGAGAAGTGTACCTGGGAGTGTCTGAGGTGTACCTGGCAGTGTCTGAGGTGTACCTAGGAGTGTCTGAGGTGTACCTGGCACTGTCAGCGGTGTACCAGGCAATGTCAGTGGAGTACCTGGCAGTGTCAGAGGTGTACCTGGGAGTGTCAGAGGTATACCTGGGAGTGTCAGAGGTGTACCTGGGACTGTCAGAGGTGTACCTGGGAGTGTCAGAGGTGTACCCTGGATTGTCAGAGGTGTACCTGGAAGTGTCAGAGGTGTTCCTGGGAGTGTCGGAGGTGTACCTGGGAGTGTCAGAGGTGTACCTGGGAGTGTCGGAGGTGTACCAGGGAATGTCAGTGGAGTAGTTGGCAGTGTCGGAGGTGTTCCTGGGAGTGTCGGAGGTGTACCTGGCAGTGTCAGCGGTGTACCAGGGAGTGTTAGAGGTGTACCACGGAATGTCAGTGGAGTACCTGGGAGTGTTAGAGGTGTACCTGGGAGTGTCAGAGGTGTACCTGGGAGTGTCAGAGGTGTACCTAGGAGTGTCGGAGGTGTACCTGCGAGTGTGAGAGGTGTACCTGAGAGTGTCAGAGGTGTACCTGGCAGTGTCAGCGGTGTACCTGGGAGTGTCTCAGGTGTACCTAGGAGTGTCAGAGGAGTCCCTGGGAGTGTCAGGGGTGTACCTGGGAGTGTCAGAGGTGTACCTGGGAGTGTCAGAGGTGTACCTTGGAGTGTCTGAGGTGTACCTGGGAGTGTCTATGGTGTACCTGGGAGGGTCAGAGGAGAACCAGGGAGTGTAAAAGGTGTATGTGGGAGTGTCAGTGGTGTACCAGGGAGTGTCAGAGGAGGATCTGGGAGTGTCAGAGGTGCACCAGGGAGTGTCAGAGGTGTTCCTAGGAGTGTCAGATGTGTACCTGGGAGTATCAGAGGTGTACCTGGGAGTGTCTGAGGTGTACCTGGAAGTGTCTGAGGTGTACCTAGGAGTGTCTGAGGTGTTCCTGGGAGTGCCAGGGAAGTACCAGCGAGTGTCAGAGGAGTACCAGGGAGTGTCAGAGGAGGATCTGGGAGTGTCAGAGGTGCACCAGGGAGTGTCAGAGGTGTTCTTAGGAGTGTCAGATGTGTACCTGGGAGTATCAGAGGTGTACCTGGAGTGTCTGAGGTGTACCTGGAAGTGTCAGCGGTGTACCTGGTAGAGTCAGCGGAGTACCTGGGAGTGTCAGAGGTATACCTGGGAGTATCCGAGGTGTTCCTGGGAGTGTCAGAGGTGTACCTAGGAGTGTCAGAGGTGTACCTGGGAGTGTCAGAGGTGTACCTGGGAGTGTCCGAGGTGTTCCTGAGAGTGTCAGGGGTGTACCTGAGAGTGTCAGATGTGTACCTGGGAGTGCCAGAGGTGTACCTGGGAGTGTCAGCGGTGTACCTGGGAGTGTCAGAGGAGTACCTGGGAGTGTCAGAGGAGTCCCTGGGAGTGTCAGGGGTGTACCTGGGAGTGTCAGAGGTGTACCTGGGAATGTCAGAAGTATACCTGGGAGAGCCAGAGGTGTACCTGGAAGTGTCTGAGGTGTACATGGAGTGTCAGCGGTGTACCTGGCAGTGTCAGCGGTGTACCTGGTAGAGTCAGCGGTGTACCTGGGAGAGTCAGCGGTGTACCTGGGAGTGTGAGAGATGTACCAGAGAGTGACATCAGTGTACCATGGAGTATCAGAGGAGATTCTGGGAGTGTCAGAGGTGTACCAGGGAGTGTCAGAGGTGTAGCTAGGAGTGTCAGATGTGTACCTGGGAGTATCAGAGGTGTACATGGGAGTGTCAGGGGTGCACCTGGGAGTGTCAAGGGTGTACCTGGGAGTGACAGCGGTGTACCTGGGAATGTCTGAGGTATACCTGGGAGAGCCACAGGTGTACCTGGAAGTGTCTGAGGTGTACATGGAGTGTCAGCGGTGTACCTGGCAGTGTCAGAGGTGTACCTGGGAGTGTCATGGTGTACCTGGAGTTGTTAGAGGTGTACCTGGGAGTGTCAGAGTACCTAGGAAGTGTCATAGGTGTACCTAGAGTGTGAGAAGGTACCTGGGAGTTCAGTACCTGGGAGTGTCAGAGGTACCTGGGAGTGTCAGAGGTGTACCTGGGAGTGTCAGAGGTACCTGGAGTGTCAGAGGTGTACCTGGGAGTGTCAGAGCTACCAGGAATGTCAGTGGAGTACCTGGGAGTGTCAGAGGTGTACCTGGGAGTGTCAGAGGTGTACCTGGGAGTGTCAGAGGTGCACCCTGGAGTGTCAGAGGTGTACCTGGGAGTGTCAGAGGTGTACGTGGGAGTGTCGGAGGTGTACCTGGTAGTGTGAGAAGTGTACCTGGGAGTGTCAGAGGTGTACCACGGAATGTCAGTGGAGTACCTGGGAGTGTCAGAGGTGTACCTGGGAGTGTCAGAGGTGTACATGGGAGTGTCAGAGGTGTACCTGGGAGTGTCAGAGGTGTACCTGGGAGTGTCGGAGGTGTACCTGCGAGTGTGAGAAGTGTACCTGAGAGTGTCTGAGGTGTCCCTGGCAGTGTCAGCGGTGTACCTGGGAGTGTCAGCGGTGTACCTGGGAGTTGTTAGAGGTGTATCAAGGAGTGACAGAGGAGTACCTAGAAGTGTCAGAGGTGTACCTAGGAGTGTGAGAAGTGTACCTGGGAGAGTCTGGGGTGTACCTGGGAGTGTCAGAGGTGTACCTGGGAGTGTCAGGGGTGTACCAGGGAGTGTCAGTGGAGTACCTGGGAGTGTCAGAGGTGTAGCTGGGATTGTCAAAGGTATATCTGGGAGTGTCTGAGGTGTACCTGGGAGTGTCTGAGGTGTACCTGGCAGTGTCTGAGGTGTACCTGCAGTGCCCGGAGCTGTGGCCTTGGGCAGTGCCGAAGTGGTGTACCTGGGAGGTCACAGGTGTGGCCTGGGAGTGTCAGAGAGGTGTACCTGGGAGAGTCAGAGGTGTACCTGGGAGTGTCAGGAGAGGTGTACCTGGCAGTCAGGGGTGTGTACCAGGGTTCCCAGTGATACCTTGGAGTGTCAGAGGTGTACCTGGGAGTGTCAGAGGTGTGCCTGGGAGTGTCAGAGGTGCACTTGGGAATGTCAGCGGTGCACCTTGGAGTGTCTACGGTGTACCTGGGAGTGTCTCAGGTGTGCCTGGAAGTGTCTGAGGTGTACCTGGCAGTGTCTGAGGTGTACCTAGCAGTGTCAGCGGTGTACCTGGGATAAAGAGCGGTGTACCTGGGAGTGTTAGAGGTGTATCAGGGAGTGACAGAGGAGTACCTAGAAGTGTCATAGGTGTACCTAGGTGTGTGAGAAGTGTACCTGGGAGTGTTTGGGGTGTACCTGGGAGTGTCAGAGGTGTACCTGGGAGAGTCAGGGGTGTAACAGGGAGTGTCAGTGGAGTACCTGGGAGTGTCACAGGTGTACCTGTGAGTGTCAGAGCTGTACCTGGGAGTGTTAGAGGTGTATCTGGGAGTGTTGGACGTGTACCTGGGAGTGTCAGAGGTGTACCAGGGAATGTCAGTGGAGTACCTGGCAGTGTCAGAGGCGTACCTGGGAGTGTCAGAGGTATATCTGGGAGTGTCAGAGGTGTACCTGGGAGTGTCAAAGGTGAACCTGGGAGTGTCGGACGTGTACCTGGGAGTGTCAGAGGTGTACCAGGGAATGTCAGTGGAGTACCTGGCAGTGTCAGATGTGTACCCTGGAGTGTCAGAGGTGTACCTGGGAGTGTCAGAGGTGTCCCTGGGAGTGTCGGACGTGTACCTGGGAGTGTCAAAGGTGTACCAGGGAATGTCAGTGGAGTATCTGGCAGTGTCAGAGGTGTACCTGGGAGTGTCAGAGGTATACCTGGGAGTATCAGAGGTGTACCTGGGAGATTCAGAGGTGTACCCTGGAGTGTCAGAGGTGTACCTGGGAGTGTCAGAGGTGTACGTGGGAGTGTCGGAGGTGTACCTGGGAGTGTGAGAAGTGTACCTGGGAGTGTCGGAGGTGTTCCTGGGAGTGTCGGAGGTGTACCTGGCAGTTCAGCGGTGTACCTGGGAGTGTCAAAGGTGTACCACGGAATGTCAGTGGAGTACCTGGGGGTGTCAGAGATGTACCTGGGAGTGTCAGAGGTGTACCTCGGAGTGTCAGAGGTGTTCCTAGTAGTGTCAGAGGTGTCCCTGGGAGTGTCAGAGTTGTGCCTGGGAGTGTCGAAGGTGCACCTGCGAGTGTGAGAACTGTACCTGAGAGTGTCTGAGGTGTACCTGGCAGTGTCAGCGGTGTACCTGAGAGTGTCGGAGGTGTACCTAGGTGTGTCAGAGGTGTACCTGGGAGTGTCGGAGGTGTACCTGGCAGTTTCAGCGGTGTACCTGGGAGTGTCAAAGGTGTACCACGGAATGTCAGTGGAGTACCTGGGAGTGTCAGAGGTGTACCAGGGAATGTCAGTAGAGTACCTGGCAGTGTCAGAGGTGTACCTGGGAGTGTCAGAGGTATACCTGGGAGTGTCAGAGGTGTACCTGGGAGGTCAGAGGTGTGACCTGGGAGTGTCAGAGGTGTACCCTGAGTCAGAGGTGTACCTGGGAGTGTCAGGAGGTGTACCAGGGAATGTCAGTGGAGTACCTGGCAGTGTCAGAGGTGTACCAGGGAATGTCAGTGGAGCACCTGGCAGTGTCAGAGGTGTACCTGGGAGGTCAGAGGCTACCGGGAGGTCAGAGGTGTACCTGGGAGTGTCAGAGTGCACCTGGGAGGTGCTCAGGAGGTGTACCCAGGAGTGTCAGAGGTGTAATCGGGGAGTGTCGGAGGTGTACCTGGCAGTGTCGGAGGTGTACCTGGCAGTGTCAGCGGTGTACCTGGGAGGCTCAGAGTGTACCTGGGAGTGTCAGAGGTGTACCTGGGAGTGTCAGAGGTGTACTGGGAGTGTCAGAGGTACCTGGCAGTGTTTAGGGGTGTACCAGGGAATGTCAGTGGAGTACCTGGGAGTGTCAGAGGTGTACCTGGGAGTGTCAGAGGTGTGACCTGGGAGGTCAGAGGTGCACTCCTGGAGTGTCAGGGTGCACCTTGGGATGTCTGAGGTGTACCTGGGAGTGTCTCAGGTGTGCCTGGAAGTGTCTGAGGTGTACCTGGCAGTGTCTGAGGTGTACCAGCAGTGTCAGCACTGGGGTTTGAGAGCCGTGTGACCTGGGAGGCTAGAGGTGTATCAGGGAGTGACAGAGGAGTACCAGAAGTGTCATAGGTGTACCTAGGAGTGTGAGAAGGTACCCAGGGAGTGTCTGGGGTGTACCTGGGAGTTTCAGAGGTGTACCTGGGAGTGTCAGGGGTGTAACAGGGAGTGTCAGTGAGTACCTGGGAGTGTCAGGAGGTGTACCTGGGAGTGTCAGAGCTGTACCTGGGAGTGTCAGAGGTGTATCTGGGAGTGTCGGACGTGTACCTGGGAGGTCAGAGAGGTGTACCAGGGAATGCAGCGGAGTACCTGGCAGTGTCAGAGGTGTACCTGGATTGTCAGAGGTATATCTGGGAGGTCAGAGGTGTGAACCTTGGAGTGTCAGAGGTGTACCTGGGAGTGTCAGAGGTGTACCTGGGAGTCAGCTGTGTACCTGGGAGTGTCAGAGGTGTACCTGGGAGTGTTAGAGGTGTACCCTGAGTGTCAGAGGTGTACCTGGGAGTGTCAGAGGTGTACCCTGGGAGTGTCGGACGTGTACCTGGGAGTGCTCAGAGGCACCAGGGAATGTCAGTGGAGTACCTGGCAGTGTCAGAGGTGTACCCTGGAGGTCAGAGGTGTACCTGGGAGTGTCAGGAGGTGCACGTGGAGGTCAGAGGTGTACCTGGGAGTGGAGAAGTGTACCTGGGAGTGTCGGAGGTGTTCTGGGAGGTTTCGGAGGTGTACCTGGCAGTGTCAGCGTGTACCTGGGAGTGTCAGAGGTGTACCACGGAATGTTAGGTGGAGTACCTGGCAGTGTCAGAGGTGTACCTGGAGTGTTGGACGTGTACCTGGGAGTGTCAGAGGTGTACCAGGAATGTCAAGAAGCGTACCTGGCAGTGTCAGAGGTGTACCCTGGGAGTGTCAGAGGTATATCCTGGGAGTGTCAGGAGGTGTACATGGGAGGCTCAGAGGTGTACCTGGAGTGTCAGAGAGGTGTACCTGGGAGAGTCAGAGGTGTACCTGGGAGTGTCAGAGGTGTACCTGGAGTGTCAGAGGAATCCTGGAGTGTCAGAGGTGTACCTGGGAGGTCAGGAGGTGTACCTGGGAGTGTCGGACGGTACCTGGGAGTGTCAGAGGTGTACCAGGGAATGTCAGTAGAGCACCTGGCAGTGTCAGAGGTGTACCTGGGAGGCCTTGGAGGTGGCATACCTGGGACTGCAGAGGTGTACCTGGAGGTGTCAGAGGTGTACCTGGAGTGTCAGAGGTGTACCTGGGAGTGTCAGAGGTGTACCACCTGGGATGTTCTTGAGGTGTACCAGAATGCCGCGGAGTACCTGGCAGTGTCAGAGGTGTACCTGGGGAGTGTCAGAGAGAATACCTGGGAGGCTCGGAGGTGTACCTGGGAGTGTCAGAGGTGTACCTGGGAGTGTCAGAGGTGTACCGGGGAGTCAGAGGTGCACGTGGGGAGTCGGAGGTGTACCTGGTAGTGTGAGGAGTGTACCTGGGAGTCGGAGGTGTTCCTGGGAGTGTCAGAGGTGTACCTGGCAGTGTCAGCGGTGTACCTGGAGTGTGAGGTGTACCACGGAATGTCAGTGGAGTACCTGGGAGTGTCAGGAGGTGTACCTGGGAGTGTCAGAGGTATACCTGGGATGTCAGAGGTGTACCAGGAATGTCAAGTGAGTACCTGGCAGTGTAAGAGGTGTACCTGGGAGGCTGTGAGGTATGTCTGGGAGTGTCAGAGGTGTACCTGGGAGTGCTGGGTGTAACAGGGAGGTCAGTGAGTACCTGGGAGGCTCAGAGGGTGTACCTGGGAGGCTCAGAGCTGTACCTGGGAGTGTCAGGGGTGTACCTGGGAGTGTCGGACGGTACCTGGGAGGCTCAGAGGTGTACCAGGGAATGTCAGTGGAGTACCTGGCAGTGTCAGAGGTGTACCTGGGATTGTCAGAGGTATCTGGGAGTGTCAGAGGTGCACTGGAAGGTCAGGAGGTGCACTGGGAGGCCGAGGTACCTGGAGAGTCAGAGGTACCTGGGAGGTCAGAGGTGTACCTGGGGAGCTAGAGGTGTACCCTGGAGGTCAAGAGATGTACCTGGGAGTGTGAGAGGTGTACCTGGGAGTGCCGGACGTAACTGGGAGTGTCAGAGGTTCCAGGAATGTCAGTGGTACCTGGCAGTGTCAGAGGTGTCTGGAGGCAGAGGTATACCTGGGAGTGTCAGAGGTACCTGGGATTCACACAGTGTACTCTGGAGTGTCAGAGGTGTACCCTGGAGTGTCAGAGGCACCTGGGAGTGTCAGAGGTGTAACGTGGGAGTGTCGGAGGTGTACCTGGGAGTGAGAAGTGTACCTGGGAGTGTCGGAGGTGTTCCTGGGAGTGTGGGAGGTTGAGGTGTATCTGGCAGTGTCAGCAAAATTTTGGGAGTGCCAGAGGTGTACCATTGAATGTCAGTGCAGCACCTGCAGTGTCAGAGGTGTACCTGGGAGTGTTGGACGGTACCTGAAGGCTGGAGGTACCAGGGAATGTCAGGGAGCACCTGGCAGTGTCAGAGTGTGCACCTGGGAGTGTCAGAGAGGTATATCTGGGAGGCCAGAGGTGTACCTTGGAGGCACAGAGGTGTACCTGGAGTGTCAGAGGTACCTGGTGACAGAGGTGTACCTGGGAGTGTCAGGGAGGTGTACCTGGGAGTGTCAGAGGTGTACCTGGAGGTCAGAGGTGCACCTGGGAGTGTCAGAGGTGTACCTGGGAGACGACGGTACTGGGAGTGTCAGAGAAATGAGAATGCCAGTGAGCACTTGGCAGTGTCAGAGGTGTGTACCTGGGAGCACAGAGATACCTGGGAGTGTCAGAGGTGTACCTGGGAGTGCTTGGGAGGTGTACCTGAGTGTCAGAGGTGTACCTGGGAGTGTCAGAGGCATGTGGGAGTGTTGGGAGGTGTACCTGGTAGTGTGGGAGAGAAGTGTACCTGGGAGTGTCGGAGGTGTTCCCTTGGGAGTGTCGGAGGTGCACCTGGCAGTGTCAGCGGTGTACCTGGGAGGTCAGAGGTACCACGAATGTCAGTGGAGCACTGGAAGGCCGAGGCACCTGGGAGGCTGAGGTGCACCCGGGAGGTCAGAGGTGTACCAGGAATGTCAATGGAGGCACCTGGCAGTGTCAGACAGTGGTACTCTGGGAGTGTCAGAGGTATATCTGGGAGTGTCAGAGGTACCTGGGGAGTGTCAGAGGCACCTGGAGTGTCAGAGGTGTACCTGGGAGAGCCAGAGGTGTACCTTGGAGTGTCAGGAGGTGTACCTGGGAGTGTCAGAGAGGTACCCTGGGAGTGTCAGAGGTGTACCTGGGAGCACGGAAAATGTGGGAGGCCGGACGTACCTGGGAGCCAGAGGTGTACCAGGAATGTCAGTGTGAGTACCTGGCAGTGCTGAGGCACCTGGAGCACGGCACTGAGCAAGCCAGGCACTGGGAGGTCAGAGGTGTGGCCTGGGAGGCTGAGGTACCCCTGGAGGTCAAAGGTGTACCTGGGAGTGTCAGGAGGTGCACGTAAGTGAGTGTCGGAGGTGTGGCAGTGAGAAGTACCTGGAGGTCGGAGGTGTTCCTGGGAGTGTCGGAGGTACCTGGCAGTGTCAGCGGTGTACCTGGAGTGTCAGGAGGTGTACCACGGAATGTCAGTGAGCACCAAGGCCAGGAGGTACCTGGGAGTGTCAGAGGTACCTGGGAGGTTGGTGAGGTGTGTACATGGTTGGGGTTGGGAGTGGTGCACGTGGGAGTGTCAGGAGGGGTACCTGGAGGTTGGAGGTGTACCTGGGAGTGTCAGGGAGGTGTACATGGTTGTAAGCTGAGGCACGTGGGGAGTGTTGGGGAGGTGTGGCCTGGGAGTGCTGGAGGTGTACCTGCGAGTGTGAGAAGGTACTGAGAGTGTCTGAGGTGTACCTTGCAGTGTTGGAAGTGGTAAACCTGGCAGTGTCAGCGTGTACCTGGGAGTGTTTAGGAGGTGGTCTTGGAGTGACAGAGGAGCAATTTGAAGTGCTGGCAGGTGTACCTATAGGTGTGTGAGAAGTGTACCTGGAGTGTCTGGGTGCACCTGGGAGTGTCAGAGGTGTACCTGGGAGTGCTTGGGGTGTAACAGGGAGTGTCAGTGGAGTACCTGGAGAGTGCCTGGGAGGCGTACCTGGGGAGGTTAGAGCAGTACCTGGGAGTGTCAGGGAGGTGTATTTGGGAGCAACAGACGCCCTTGGGAGCAACAGAGGTGTACCAGAATGTCAGTGGAGTATCTGGCAGTGTTGGTGAGGTGTACCTGATTGCTGGGGAGGTATGGCGGGAGAGTCAGAGGTGTACCTGGGAGTGTCAGGAGATATCTGGGAGTGTCAGTGGTGTGTACCTGGGAGTGTCAGGAGGTGTACCCAGATGCCAGAGAAGTGAGCCTGGGGAGCCAGAGGTGTACCTGGGAGCAAGCCAGAGGTGTACCTGGGAGTGTCAGAGTTGTACCTGGGAGAGTCAGGAGGCACCTTGGGAGTGTCAGAGGTTTACCTGGGAGTGTCAGAGGTAACCTGAGTGTCAGAGGTACCTGGGAGTGTCAGAGGCATCTTGGCGTCGGATGTGTACCTGGGAGTGTCAATACAAAATTAAGGGAATGTCAGTGGAGCACCTGGCAGGTCAGAGGTGTACTCTGGAGGTCAGGAGGGGTATACCTGGGAGGCAACAGAGGTGTACTCAAGAGCATCAGAGGTGTACCTGGGAGTTTCAGAGGTACCCTGAGTGTCAGAGGTGTACCTGGGAGTGTCAGAGGTGGCATGGGAGGTTTGGAGGTGTACCTGGGAGTGTGAGAAGTGTACCTGGGAGGCCGGAGGTGTTCCTGGGAGTGTCGAAGGTGTACCTGGCAGTGTCACTGGTGTACTTGGGAGGTTGGGAGGTACTACGGAATGTCAGGTGAGTACCTGGGAGCAACAGAGGTGTACTGGCAGTGTCAAGTGTGTACCTGGGAGTATCAGCGGTGTACCTGGAGCAGCAGAGGTCAGGAGTGACAGAGGAGTACCTAGAAGTGTCAGAGGTGTACCCGAGGTGGAGAAGTGTACCTGGGAGAGTCTCGGGTGTCCTGGGAGTGTCAGAGGTGTACCTGGGAATGTCAGTGTGAAAACCAGGGAGCATCAGTGAGTACCTGGGAGTCTCAGAGGTGTACCTGGGAGTGCCAAGAGGGGTGCCTGGGAGTGTCAAAGGTGCACTTAGATTCTTAGAGGTGCAACCTTGGAGTGTCTGAGGTGTACCTGGGAGCCGCCTGGAGGAGTACTTGGTGCAGTGTCTGAGGTGTACCTGGCAGTGTCTGAGGTGTACATGGCATTGTCAGCGTACCTGGGAGTGTCAGAGGTATACCTGGGAGGTCAGAGGTGCACCTGGGAGTGTCAGAAAGAGGTACCTGGGAGTGTCGGAGGTGTACCTGGGAGACCAGAGGTGTACCTGGGAATGTCGGATAAAAACCTGGGAGTGGGAGAAGTGTACCAAGAGTGTCTTGGTGTACCTGGGAGAGTCAGATGTACCTGGAGCAGTGTCATGGGTACCTGGGAGTGTCAAGTGTACCTGGGAGGTTAGGAGGTGTATCAGGAGTGACAGAGGAGACCTTAGCAACTGGAGAGGTGCACCTAGGAGTGTGAGAAGTGTACCATGGGCGTGTCTGGGGTGCACCTGGGAGTGTCAGAGGTGCACCGGGAGTGTCAGGGGTGCACCAAGGAGTCTCAGCAGAGCACCTGGGAGTGTCAGAGGTGTACCTGGGAGTGTCAGAGGAAGCCCTGAGTGTCAAAAGAGGTGCAGCTGGATTGTCGAGAGTATATCCAAGGTCTGAGGTGCACCTGGGAGTGTCTGAGGTGTACCTGGCAAGTGTCTGAGGTGTACCTGGCAGTGTCTGAGGTGTACCTGGCAGTGCTCAGAAGGTGTACCTGGGAGGTCACAGGTGTACCTGGGAGTGTCAGAGGTGTACCTGGGAGAGTCAGAGGTGCACCTGGAGTGTCAGAGGTACCTGGCAGTGTCAGGGGGTGTACCAGGAGTCTCAGTGAGTACCTGGGAGTGTCAGAGGTGTACCTGGGAGTGTCAGGAGGTGTGCCTGGGAGGCGTCAGAGGTGCACTTCGAGGCCAGCGGTGCAACCCTTGGAGTGTCTGAGGTGTACCTGGAGTGTCTCAGGTGTGTCTGGAAGTGTCTGAGGTGTACCTGGCAGTGTCTGAGGTGTACCTAGCAGTGTCAGCGGGTGGTGTACCTGGGATTGAGAGCGTACCTGGGAGTGTTAGAGGTGTATCAGGGAGTGACAGAGGATACACCTAGAAGTGTCATAGGTGTACCTAGGAGTGTGAGAGAAGTGTACGTAGGAGTGTCTGGGGTGTACCTGGGAGTGTCAGGAGGTACCTGGGAGTCAGGGGTGTAACAGGGAGGCCTGAGTCAGAGTGGCACCTGGGAGACCAGAGAGGTGTACCTGGGAATGTCAGATGTACCTGGGAGTGTCAGAATTGTATCTGGGAGTGTCAATGTGTACCTGGGAGTGTCGAGGTGTAACAGGGAGTGTCAGAGGTGTACCTGCAGTGCTCAGAGGCAACTGGGATTGTCAGAGGTATATCTGGGAGTGTCAGAGGTACCTGGGAGTTTGAGAGGCACTGGAGTGTCAGGAGATGTACCTGGGAGTGTCAGAGGTGTACCTGGGGAGGTCGGACGTGCACCTGGAGGTCAGAGGTGCACCAGGAATGTCAGTGAGCACCTGGCAGTGTCAGAGGTGTACCTGGGAGTGTCAGAGGTACCTGGGAGTGTCAGAGGTGCACCTGATTATCACAGGTGTACCTGGGAGGTCAAGCAACCCTGGAGTGTCAGAGGCACCTGGGAGGTCAGAGGTGCACGGGAGTGTCGGAGGTGCACCTGGGAGTGTGAGAAGGTACCTGGAGGTCGGGAGGTGTTCCTGGGAGGTCGTGAAGTGTACCTGGCAGTGTCATGGTGTACCTGGGAGTGTCAGGAGGTGCAACCCACGGAATGTCAGCAGAAACTGGCAGTGACAGAGGTGTACCTGGGAGTGTTGGAACTGTACCTGGAAGTGCCTGAGGAGGTGTACCCAGGGAATGCGTCAGTGGAGTACCTGGCAAAAAAGGTCAGAGGTGTACCTGGGAGTGTCAGAGGATATCTGGGAGGTCAGAGGTGTACCTGGGAGTGTCAGAGGTGTACCTGGGAGTGTCAGAGGTGCACCTGGGAGAGTCAGAGGGGTGTACCTGGGAGTGCTCAGAGGTGTACCTGGGAGTGTCAGAGGTGCACCTGGAGTGTCAGAGGTGCACCTGGGAGGTCAGGAGGTGTACCTGGGAGACGGATTACGTACCTGGGAGGTCAGGAGGTACCAGGGAATGTCAGCGGAGTACCTGGCAGTGTGTAAGAGGTGCACCTGGGGAGTGTCAGAGGTATACCTGGGAGTGTCAGAGGTGTACCTAGGAGGACAGAGTGCACCTGGGAGTGTCAGAGGTGTACCTGAGGCCAGGAGGTACCCTGGAGTGTCAGAGGTGCACTGGAGTGTCAGGAGGCATACCTGGGAGTCAGAGGTGTAACGCGGGAGTTGCGGAGGTATCTGGTAGTGTGTAGAAGTGCACCCGGGGAGCGTGAGGTGTTCCTGGGAGTGTCGAGCTGTACCTGGCGAGTCAAACGCGTGTACCTGGGAGTGTCAGAGGTGCAAATTCAATGGAATGTCGCGGAGCACCTGGGATGCTCAGAGGTGTACCTGGGAGTGTCAGAGGTGTACCTGGGAGTGTCAGAGGTGCCAGGGAATGTCAATGGAGTACCTGGCAGTGTCAGAGGTGCACCTGGGAGTGTCAGAGGTATATCTGGGAGTGTCAGAGGTGCACCTGGGAGTGTCAGAGGTGTACCTGGGAGGACAGAGGTGTACCTGGGAGAGTTAGAGGGTGTACCTGGGAGTGTCAGAGGTGTACCTGGGAGGTCAGGAGGTACCCTCAAGTGTCAGGAGGTGTACCTGGGAGTGTCAGAGTGTACCTGGGAGTGTCGGAGGTGTCACGTGGGATGTCGGAGGTGTGCCTGGGAGTGTGAAGTGGTACCTGGGAGTGTCGAGGTGTTCCTGGGAGGCTCGAGGTGTACCTGGCAGTGTCACTGGTGTACCTGGGAGTTTCAGAGGTACCACTGAATGTCATGTGGAGTACCTGGGAGTGTCAGAGGTGTACCTGGGAGTGTCAGAGGTGTACCTGGGGAGGCTCAGAGGTGTACATGGGAGTGTCAGAGGTGCACCTGGGAGCTGGCAGGAGGTGTATCAGGAGTGACAGAGGAGTACTAGAAGTGTCAGAGGTGTACCTAGGAGTGTGAGTGGCTGCACCTGGGAGTGTCTGGGGTGTACCTGGGAGTGTCAGAGGTACCTGGGAGTGTCAGAGGTGTACCTGGGAGGTCAGAGGTGTGCCTGGGAGTGTCAAGTGGTGCACTTGGGAGCGTCAGAGGTGCACCTTTGAGTGTCTGGAGGTGTACCTGGGAGTGTCTGGAGGTGTACCTGGCAGTGTCGAGGTGTACCTGGGAGTGTCTGAGGTACCTGGCAGTGTCAGCGCGCGTGTACCTGGGAGTATCAGCAGTGTACCTGGGAGTTGTTAGAGGTGTATCAGGGAGTGACAGGAGGAGCACCTAGAAGTGTCAGAGGTGTACCTGGGATTGTCAGAGGTATATCTGGGAGGCTCACAGAGTGCACCTGGGAGGCCAGAGGTACCTGGGAGTGTCAGGAGGTGTACCTGGGAGGAGCTCAGAGGTGCACCTGGGAGTGCCTGTGAGGTGTACCTGGGAGAGTCAGAGGTGCACCTGGGAGTGTCAGGAGGTACCTGGAGTAAGTAGAGGTGTACCCTGGAGTGTCAGATGTACCTAGGAGTGTCAGAGGTGTACCCGGAGTGTCGGACGTGTACCTGGGAGTGTCAGAGGTGTACCAGGGAATGTCAGTGGAGTAATCTGGCAGTGCCTCAGAGGTGTACCTGGGAGGCCTGGGTGAGGCATACCTGGGAGGTCAGGAGGTGCACCTGGGATCATCTCCACAGGTGTACTTGGGAGTGTCAGAGGTGTACCCCCGGAGGTCAGAGGTGTACCTGGGAGTGCTCAGAGGTGTACGTGGGAGTGTCGGAGGGGTGCACCTGGGAGGTGGAGAAGTGCACCCTGGGAGTGCGTCGGAGGTGTTCCTGGGAGGTCGGAGGTGCATCTGGTGCAGTGTCAGCGGTGTAAATCTGGGGAGGCGTCAGAGGTGTACCACGGAATGTCAGTGCAGTACCCTGGCAGTGTCAGAGGTACCTTGGGAGTGTTGGATCGCACCTGGAAGTGCCTAGGGGTGTACCAGGGAATGTCAGTGGAGCACCTGGCAAAGTGTCAGAGTAAGGTGTACCTGGGAGTGTCAGAGGTATATCTGGGAGGTCAGAGGTGTACCTTGGGGAGTGTCAGAGGTGTACCACCTGGAGTGTCAGAGGGGTGTACCTGGGTGAGTCAGAGGTGTACCTGGGAGCTCAGAGGCAGTGTACCTGGGTGGAGTGTCAGAGGTGTACCCCTGGAGTGTTAGAGGTGTACCTGGGAGTCAGAGGTGCACCTGGGAGCATCGTGGATCTGTACCTGGAGTGTCAGAGGTGTACCAGGGAATGCCGGTGGGGAGTAATCTGGCAGTGTCGCAGAGGGGGTGTACCTGGGAGGCCGAGGCATACCTGGGAGTGTCAGAGGTGTACCTGGGAGCGCCTGAGGTGCACCTGGGAGGTCAGGAGGTGTGTACCTGGGAGGTCAGGAGGTGCACGGGAGTGTTGGAGGTGTACCTGGTAGTGTGGAGTGAAGCAAAACCCTGGCGGTTCTGGAGGGTGTTCTGGGAGTGTCGGAGGTGTCTTGGCAGTGTCAGCGGTGTACCTTGGGAGTGTCAGAGGTACCACGGAATGTCAGTGGAGTACCTGGGAGTGTCAGAGGTGCAATTGGGAGCAGTCAGAGGGGTGTACCTGGAGTATCAGAGGTGTGTACAGGGAATGTCAATGGAGTAATTTGGCGCAGTGTGTCAGAGGTGTAATTTTGGGGTGGAGTGTCAGAGGTATCTGGGGAGTGTCAGAGGTGTAAATCTGGGAGGTCAGAGGTGCACCTGGGAGGCTCAGAGGTGCACCTGGGAGGTCAGATAAGTGTACCCTTTGAGTGGGTCAGGAGGTGCACCCTGGGAGGTCAGAGGTGCACCCTGGATGTCAGAGGCACCTGGGAGTGCTCAGAGGTACCTGGGAGTAAGCCGGACGTACCTGGGAGGTCAGAGGTGTACCAGGGAATGTCAGTGGAGTACCTGGCAGGCCAGAGGTGTAACTGGGAGTGTCGAGGTATGACCTGGGAGTGTCAGCGTACCTGGGAGTGTCAGAGGTACCTGGGAGTGTCAGGAGGTGCACCTGGAGGCCGCGTACCTGGGAGTGCTCAGGAGGTGTTCTTAAGGGAGTGTCTGGAGGTGTACCTGGTAGTGTGAGAAGCGCACCTGGGAGTGGCCGGAGGTGTTCCTGGGAGTGTCGGAGGTGCACCTTGGCACTGTCAGCGTGTACCTTGGGAGTGTCAGGAGGTGTACCACGGAATGTCAGTGGAGTACCCTGAAGCGTCGAGGTGTACCTGGGAGTGTCAGAGGTGTACCTGGGAGCGCTCAGGAGGTGTACATGGTTGTGCCTGAGGTGTAATGGGAGTGTCAGAGGTGTACCTGGGAGTGTCGGAGGTACCCGCGAGTGTGAGATAGCGTACCTGGAGAGTGTCTCGAGGTGTACCTGGCAGTGTCAACAAGCAGGTACCTGGGAGTGCTTCCCAGCACCTGGAGCGTTTAGAGGTGCATCTTGAGTGAGGAGTGAGCACCTTAGAAGTGTCATAGGTGTACCTAGGTGTGTGGAGAAGTGTACCTGGAGTGTCTGGGGTGCACTCAGAGTGTCAGAGGTGTACCTGGGAGGTCAGGGGTGCAACAGGGAGTGTCAGTGGAGTACCCGGGATGTCAGAGGTGCCTGGGAGTGTCAGAGCAGCACCGGGGAGTGTCAGAGGGGTGCATTTGGCGTCAGACGGTACCTGGGAGCGTCAGAGGTGCGTACCAGGGAATGTCAGTGGAGTACCTGGCAGTGTCAGAGGTGTACCTGGGATTGTCAGAGGTATAAGGGAGAGTCAGAGGCGTACCTGGGAGGCCAGGAGGTATATCTGGGAGTGTCAGTGTGGTGTACCTGGGAGTGTCAGAAAATTCTGGGAGTGTCAGAGGAATATCTGGGAGTGTCAGAGGTGTAACGGGGAGGTCAGAGGTGTACCCCTGGGAGTGTCAGAGCTGTACCTGGGAGATCAGAGGGGCACTGGGAGGCTCAGGCTCATCTGGGGAGGGAGGTGTAACCTGGAGGTCAGGAGGTGCACCTGGGAGTGTCAGGAGGTGTATCTGGGAGGTCGGATGTGTACCTGGAGGTCAAAGGTGTACCAGGGAATGTCAGTGGAGTACCTGGCAGGTCAGAGGGTGCACCCGGGGAGTCAGAGGTATAATGGAGTGTCAGAGGTAAACGTGGTGGATACCGAGGTGTACCTGGGGTTTCAGAGGTGTACCCTGGAGTAACAGAGGTGTACCTGGGAGTGCCGTGGAGGGTGTAATGGGAGTGTCGAGGTGTACCTGGGAGGTGAGTAGCTGCGTACCTGGGAGTGTCGGAGGTGTTCCTGGGAGGTCGAAGGTGTACCTGGCAGTGTCACCCGGTGTGGCACTGGGAGGCCCAGAGGTACCCACGGAATGTCAGTGGAGTAATCTGGGAGTGTCAGAGGTGTACCTGGCAGTGTCAGCGGTGTACCTGGGAGGCTCAGCGGTGTACCTGGGAGTTGTTAGAGGTGTATCAGGGAGTGACAGAGGAGTACCTAGAAGGCTCAGAGGTGTACCTAGGGAGTGTGAGAAGTGTACCTGGGAGAGTCTGGGTGTCTCTGGGAGTGTCAGAGGTGTACTCTGGGAGTGTCAGGGGTGTACCAGGGAGTATCAGTGGAGTGCTACCTGGGAGTGGCCTGAGGTGTACCTGGGAGTGTCAGGAGGTGCCTGGGAGGCCGCGTGCACTTGATTCCAGGTGCACCCTGGAGTGTCTGATAGTGCACCCGGGAGCCGTCTGAGTGGAGCACTTGGCAGTGTCTCGATAAAACCTGGCAGTGTCTGAGGTGTACATGGCATTGTCAGCGTGTGTACCTGGGAGTGTCAGGGAGGGGTATACCTGTGAGTGCCTCAGAGGTGTACCTTGGAGTGTCAGAGGTGTAATCTGGGAGTGTCGGAGGTGTACCTGGGAGTGCTCAGAGGTGGTGTACCTTGGAATGTCGGAGGTGTACCTTGGGAGGTGAGGAAGTGTACCTAGGAGGTTCCTAAGTGCACCTGGGAGTGTCAGATGTGTACCCTGGCAGTGTCATTGGTGCACCTGGGTGGAGGTCAGCGGTGCGTTCCTGGGGAGTGTTTTAGAGGTGCATCAGGGAGTGACAGAGGAGCACTTAGGAAGTGTCAGAGGTGTGCACCCTAGGAGTGTGGAGAAGTGTACCTGGGCGTGTCTGGGTGTACCTGGGAGGCTCGAGGTGTACCTGGGAGTGTCAGGGTGTACCAGGAGTCTCAGCAGAGCAACACCTGGGAGTGTCAGGGAGGTGTACCTGGGAGTGGGGTCAGAGGTGTGCCTGGGAGTGTCAGGAGGTGTAGCTGTGATTGTCAGAGGTATATCCGGGGAGCGGGGTCTGAGGTGTACCTGGGAGTGTCTGAGTGCACCTGGCAGTGTCTGAGGTGCAGCCCTGGCAGTGTCTGGAGGTGTACCTGGCAGTGTCAGCGGTGTGTGGCCCTGGGAGTGTCACAGGCGTGCAACTTGGGAGGCCTGAGGTGTACCTGGGAGAGTCAGAGGTGTACCTGTTGGGGAGTGCCCAGAGTGTACCTGGCAGTGTCAGGGTGCAGGGAGTCTCAGTGGAGTACCTGGGAGGCTGTGAGGTGTACCTGGGAGGCTGAGGCGTGCTGCCTGGGAGTGTCAGGAGGTGCACTTGGGAGGTCAGCTGTGCACCTTGAGTGTCTGAGGTGTACCCGTGGAGTGTTCCCAGGTGTGCCTGGAAGTGTCTGAGGTGTAATCTTGGCAGTGTCTGGAGGTGCACCTTAGCAGTGTCAGCGGTGTACCTGGGATTGAGAGCCGTGCAATCTGGGAGCAAGTTAGAGGAAGTGCATCAGGGGAGCATGAGGATAATCTAGAAGTGTCATAGGTGTACCCAGGGAGGTGAGAAGTGCACGTGAGGGAGTGTCTGGGTGTACCTGGGAGTCAGGAGGGGCACCTGGGAGTGTCAGGGGTGTAACAGGGAGGCACAATAAAGTGGAGTACCTAAAGTGCGTCAGAGGTACCTGGGAGTGTCAGAGATGTACCTGGGAGGCTCAGAATTGTATCTGGGAGTGTCGGACGTGTACCTGGGGAGTGTCAGAGGTGTACCAGGGAGTGTCAGGAGGTGTACCTGGCAGTGTCAGAGGTGCACCTGGGATTGTCAGAGGTATATCTGGGGAGTGTCAGAGGAGGTGTACCTGGGAGTTTCCAGGAGAGGTGCACCTGGGAGTGTCAGGAGGTGTAATCTTGGGAGAGTCAGAGAGGCACCTGGGAGTGCTCAGAGGTGTGTCTGGGAGGGGTTAGGAGGTGTACCCTGGAGTGCCGAGATGTACCTGGGAGTGTCAGAGGTGTACCTGGGAGTGTCGGACGGGTACCTGGGAGCAGTCAGAGGTGTACCAGGGAATGTCAGTGGAGTAACGGGAGAAACAGAGGTGTACCTGGGAGTGTCGAGGTATTGCCTGGGAGTGTCAGGCACCTGGATTATCACAGGTGTATCTGGGAGTGTCAGAGGTGCACCCTGGAGGCCTGTAGAGGTGCAAATCTGGGAGGTCAGGAGGTGTAATGCGGGGAGGTCGGAGGTGTGCACCTGGGAGGTGGAGAAGCAAAAACCCTGGGAGTGTCGGAGGTGTTCTGGGAGTGTCGGAAGTGCACCTGGCAGTGTCAGCGGTGTACCTGGGAGGTCAGGAGGTACCACGGAATGCTCAGTGCAGCCCCTGGGTGCCTGTGAGGTGTACCTGGGAGTGTTGGACGGTACCTGAAGCGTCAGAGGTGTACCAGGAATGTCAGTGAGTACCTGGTGCGTCAGAGGTGCACCTGGGAGTGCCAATAGAGGTGGCTATCTGGGAGTGTCAGAGGTGTACCTGGGAGGCTCGTGAGAGGTGCACCTGGGAGTGTCAGAGGTGTACCTGGGAGAGCTCAGAGGTGCACCTGGGAGGCCAGAGGTGTACCACCTGGGAGTGTCAGGCGGGGTGCACCCTGAGTGTCAGAGTGCAATTCGAGTGTCAGAGGTGTACCTGAGTATCGGATTACGTACCTGGAGTGGCTCAGAGGCACCAGGGAACGTCAGTGAGCACCCGGGCGGCGTGGGTGAGGTGTACCTGGGAGGTCAGAGGCATACCTGGGAGGGGGTCAGAGGTGTACCTAGGGAGTGTCAGAGGTGTACCTGGGAGGCTCAGGGAGGTGTACCTGGGAGTGCTCAGAGGTGTGTACGCGGGAGTGTCGAGGTGTACCTGGTAGGCGGAGGGCGGCACCTGGAGTGTCGTGAGGGTGTTCCTAAGAGCGTCGTGAAGGTGCAAGCAGCGCCAGGCGGTGTATCACCTGAGTAAGTCAGAGGCACTCACAGAATGCCGCGGAGTACCTGGGAGTGTCAGAGGTGCACCTGGGAGTGTCGTGAGGTGCACTTGGGGAGTGCTCTGTAGAGGTGTACCAGGGAATGTCAATGGAGCACCTGGCAGTGCCTCAGAGGTGTACCTGGGAGTGTCAGGAGGTATATCTGGGAGGTCAGAGGCGCACCCTGCATGCCCAGAGTGCACCGTGGGAGGACAGAGGCAAAACCTGGGAGAGTTAGGAGGTGCACCGGGAGTGTCAGAGGTGCACCTGGGAGGCGTCAGAGGTGTACCCTCAAGGTCAGAGGTGTACCTTGGGAGTGCTCAGAGGTGGTACCTGGGAGTGTTCGAGGTGCACGTGGGAGGTCGGAGGTGCACCTGGGAGTGTGAGAAGTGCACCTGGGAGGCCTGAGGTGTTCCTGGGAGGTCGGAGGTGCACCCTGGGCAGTGCCCGTGTGGCCCTGGGAGTGCTCAGAGGTGTACTCACCTGGAATGCCCAGTGGAGCACCTGGGAGGCAGTCAGGAGGCGCACCTGGGAGGCTGAGTGTGTTCCGGGAGTGCCTGTGAGGTGTACATGGGAGTGTCAGGAGGTGTACCTCGGGAGCTGTTAGGGAGGTGTATCAGGGAGTGACAGAGGAGCACCCAGGCTGCCTGAGGTGTACCTTAGGAGGTGAGAAGTGTACCTGGGAGTGTCTGGGTGCACCTGGGAGTGCCGTGAGGTGCACCTGGGAGTGTCAGAGGTACCGGGAGGCCAGAGGTGTGCCTGGGATGCCTGGTGCACTTGGGAGTCAGAGGTGCACCTTGAGTGTCTGGAGGTGTACCTGGAGTGTCTGAGGTGTACCTGGCAGTGTCGAGGTGTACCGGAGTGTCTGAGGCGTACCTGGCAGTGTCATGGTGCACCTGGCGGTCGCATGCAATCTGGGAGTTGTTAGAGGTGTATCAGGGAGTGACAGAGGAGCACCTAGAAGGCCTGGAGGTGTGCCTAGGAGGTGAGAAGTGTACCTGGGAGTGTCTGAGGTGTTCCTGGGAGGTCAGAGGTGTACCCTGGGAGTGTCAGGGTGTACCAGGGGAGGTCAGTGGAGACCTGGGAGTGTCAGAGGAGTGCAGCCCGGGAGTGTCAGAGGTGCCTGGGAGCGTCAGGGCACATGGGATTCTGTAGAGGTGCACCTGGGAGTGTCTGGAGGTGGCACCGAGGAGTGTCTGAGGGTAGCCTGGTGTCTGAGGTGTACCTGGGAGTGTCTGAGGTGTACATGGCATTGTCTGGAGCAGGTGCACCTGGGAGGTCAGAGGTATACCTTGGAATATCAGAGGTGTACCTGGGGAGGTCAGAGGTAAACCTGGGAGTGTCTGAAAATCAGAAAGCTGCCAGAGTGCACCTGGGAAACGCCTGAGGTGTACCCGGAGTGTGAGAAGCTAAACCTAGGAGTGTCCTGAGTGTACCAGGAGTGCTGCATGCTGATGTGTCCCTGGCAGTGTCACAGTGTACCTGGGAGGCCACAGCGCACCTGGGAGGTGAGGGTGTACTGGGAGTGACAGGAGTACCTAGAAGTGTCAGAGGTGTACCTAGGAGGTGAGAGAAGTGTACCTGGGAGGTCTGGGGTGTACCGAGAGTGTCAGAGGTGTACCCGGGAGAGTGTTCAGTACAAGGGAGTCTCAGAAGAGTACCCACCCGTGTCAGAGGCCACCTGGGAGGTCAGAGGTATGCCTGGGAGTGCTCGAAGCGAGATTGCTTCAGAAGGTCTGGGAGTGTCAGAGGTGCGCCCTTGGAAATCTCTGGAGGCGCACCCTGGCAGTGTCCTGAAAGGTACCAGGCAGCGTCTGAGGTGTACCTGGCAGCGTCAGCAGTGTAACCTAGGAGGTCACAGGTGCAGCCCTGGGGATGCCGAGGTGTACCCAGAGCCAGAGGTGTACCTGGGAGTGTCAGAGGTGCACCTGGCAGCAGCTCAGGGTTGTACCACAGGAGTCTCCAGAAGCACCCTGGCGTCAGAGGTGCACCTGGGGAGTGCCAGAGCCTGGGATTGTCAGAGGTGCAACCTGGGAGAGTCAGAGGTGTACCTGGGATGCCAGAGGTGTACCTGAGGTTAGAAAGTGTATCCTGGATGTCCAGAGATGCACCTGAGTAAAAACCTGGGGATGTCGACCTGCAACTGGGAGTCTCAGAGGTGTACCCAGGGAATGTCAGTGGAGCACCAGCAGTGTCAGAGGTGTGCCTGGGAGTGTCAGGAGGCACACCAGGGGATGCCAGAGGTACCTGGGATTATCACAGGTGTACCTGGGAGTGTCAGAGTGCGCACCTAGGCGTCGAGGCGCCGAGGCACCGGCGGCAGCGCACCTGGGAGGCCGGAGGTGTTCCTGGAGCGCCGGAGGTGTGCCCGCAGTGTCAGCGTGTACCTGGGAGGCCAGAGGTGTACCACGGAATGCCGCGCAGCAACCTGGCAGTGTCAGAGGTGAAGCTGGGAGTGCTGGACTTGTAACTGGAAGCGTCAGAGGTGTACCAGAGGAATGCCAGTGGAGTACCCAGGTCAGAGGTGTACCGGAGTGTCAGAGGTATATCTTGGGAGTGTCAAGTGTACCTAGGAGGTCAAGAGGTGCACCCTGGGAGCCCCAGAGGCACTGGGAGAGTCAGAAGGTAATCTGGAGGTCACAGAGGTGTAAAAACCTGGGAGTGTCAGAGAGGTGTACCCTGGAGTGTCAGAGGTAAAAATGGGGATGCAGAGAGGCAGTACCTGGGAGTGTCGGATCGGAAAACTCAGGAGTGCCAGAGGTGTACCAGGGAATGTCATGTGGAGTACCTGGCAGTGTCAGGAGGTGTACCTGGGGAGTGTCAGAGGTGTACCTGGGAGTGTCAGAGGTGCACCTGGGGAGTGTCAGAGGTGTACCTGGGAGTGTCAGAGGTGCACCTCCTGAGTGTCAGGTGTACCTGGGAGGCCTAGGAGGCATGGAGGTCGGAGGTGTACCTGGCAGTGAGAGGTGTACCTGGGAGTGGCGGAGGTGTTCGGAGTGTCGGAGGTGTACTGGCAGTGTCAGCGTGTACCTGGGAGGCCAAAACAACGGAATGCCAGGTGGGAGTAACCTGGGAAGCGTCAGAGGTGTACCTGGGAGTGCATGAGCATACCTGGGAGGCAGGTGTACGCGGAGTGCCAGGCGTGTACCGGAGTGTCAGAGGTGTACCCTGGGAGGTCGAGGCAATCTGGCCAGGGAGAAGGGTAACCTGAGGAGTGTCTGCTACCTGGCAGTGTCAGCAGTGCACCTGTGAGTGTCAGCGGTGTATCTGGGAGCTGTCAGAGGTGTATCTTGGAGTGATCAGTGAGCACCCAGAGGTGTACCTAGGTGTGCGAGAGGTGTACAAACGGAGTGCCCTAGGGGTGTACCTGGAGTGTCAGGAGGTGTACCTGGGAGTGTCAGGGTGCAGGGAGTGTCAGTGGGAGCACCTGGGAGGTGTCAGAGGCACCTGGGAGGTCAAAACAGTACCTGGAGAGTCCAGAAGGTGTATCTGGGAGTGTCAGACCTGTACCTGGGAGCCTGTCAGAGGTGCACAAGGAATGCTCAGTGGAGCACCCGGCAGTGTCAGAGGTGCACCTGGGATCATCAGAGGTTCATCTGGGAGATCAGAGGTGCACCCTGGGAGGTCAGAGAACATATCCTGGGAGCGTCAGATGTAATGAAACAAAATAACACAAGAAGAAGTGTCAAAGGTACCTGGTGGGTAGAAGTGTACCTGGAAGTGTCTGGGGTGTACATGGAATGTCAGAGGTATATCTTGCAGTGTCAGCGGTGTACCTGGGAGTGTCAGATGTATACCTCGGCGTATCAGAGGTGTACCTGGGAGTTTCAGAGGTGTACCTGGGAGTTTCAGAGGTGTGCCTGGGAGTGTCAGAGGTGTACCTGGTAGTGTCAGTGGTGTACCTGGGAGTGTCAGAGTTGTACTTGGGAGTGTGATTGGTGTACCTGGGAGTGTCAGAGGTGTATCTGGAAGTGTCAGAGGTGTATCTGGAAGTGTCAGAGGTGCACCTGGAAGTCTCAGGGGTGTACCTGGAAGTGTCAAGGGTGTACCTGGAAGTTTCAGAAGTGTACCTGAGAGTGCCTGAGGTGCACCTGAGATTGTCAGAGATGTACCTGGGAGTGTCAGGGGTGTAACTGGGAGTGTCAGGGGTGTACCTGGAGTGTCATAGGTGTATCTGGTAGTGTCAGTGGTGTACCTGGGAGTGTCAGAGTTGTACTTGGGAGTGTGATTTGTGTACCTGGGAGTGTCAGAGTTGTATCTGGAAGTGTCAGAGGTGTTCCTGGGAGGGTCAGAGGTGTATCTGGAAGTGTCAGAGGTGTACCTGGGAGTATGAGAGGTGTACCTGGGAGTGTCAAAGGTGTACCTGGGTGTGTGAGAAGTGTACCTGGGAGTGTCAGAGGTGTACCTGGGAGGGTCGGAGGTGTACCTGTGAGTGTCAGAAGTGTGCCTGGGAGTGTCAGAGGTGCACTTGGGAGTGTCACAGGTGCACCTGGGAGTGTCTGAGGTGTTACTGGGAGTGTCTGAGCTTTACCTGGGAGTGTCTGAGATGTACCTGACAGTGTCTGAGGTGTACCTGGCAGTGTCAGCGGTGTACCTGGGAGCGTCAGCGATATACCTGGGAGTATCATTGGTGTACCTGGAAGTGTCAAGGGTGTACCTGGAAGTGTCAGAGGTGTACCTGAGTGTGTCATTGGTGTACCTGGGAGTGTCAGAGGTGTTCCTGAGAGTGTCAGAGGTGTACCTGGGAATGTCAGAGGTGTACCTGGGAGTGTCAGAGGTGTACCTGGTAGTATCATTGGTGTACCTGGGAGTGTCAGAGGTGTATCTGGAAGTGTCAGAGGTGTACCTGGGAGTATGAGAGGTGTACCTGGGAGTGTCAGAGGTGTACCTGGGAGTGTCAGAGGTGTACCTGGGAGAGTCAGAGTGTACTGGGAGTGTCGGAGGTGTACCTGGAGTGTCAGAGGTGTGCCTGGGAGTGTCAGAGGTGCACTTGGGAAGTGTCACAGGTGCACCTGGGAGTGTCTGAGGTGTTACTGGGAGTGTCTGAGCTTTACCTGGGAGTGTCTGAGGTGTACCTGGCAGTGTCTGAGGTGTACCTGGCAGTGTCAGCGGTGTACCTGGGAGTGTCAGCGGTGTACCTGGGAGTATCATTGGTGTACTTGGGAGTGTCAGAGGTGTATATGGAAGTGTCAGAGGTGTATCTGGAAGTGTCAGAGGTGTACCTGGGAGTATGAGAGGTGTACCTGGGAGTGTCAAAGGTGTACCTGGGTGTGTGAGAGGTGTACCTGGGAGTGTCAGAGGTGTACCTGGGAGTGTCGGAGGTGTACCTAGGAGTGTCAGAGGTGTGCCTTGGAGTGTCAGAGGTGCACTTGGGAGTGTCACAGGTGCACCTGGGAGTGTCTGAGGTGTTACTGGGAGTGTCTGAGCTTTACCTGGGAGTGTCTGAGGTGTACCTGGCAGTGTCTGAGGTGTACCAGGCAGTGTCAGCGGCGTACCTGGGAGTGTCAGCGGTGTACCTGGGAGTATCATTGGTGTACCTGGAAGTGTCAGTGGTGTACCTGGAAGTGTCAGAGATGTACCTGAGTGTGTCATTGGTGTTCCTGGGAGTGTCAGAGGTGTACCAGGGAGTGTCAGAGGTGTACCTGGGAGTATTATTGGTGTACCTGGGAGTGTCAGAGGTGTACCTGGGATTGTCTGAGGTGTACCTGGGATTGTCAGAGGTGTACCTGGGAGTGTCAATGGTGTAACTGGGAGTGTTAGGGGTGTACCTGGGAGTGACAGCGGTGTACCTGGGAGTGTCAGAGGTGTACCTGGGAGTGTCAGAGGTGTACCTGGTAGTGTCAGTGGTGTACCTGGGAGTGTCAGAGTTGTACTTGGGAGTGTGATTGGTGTACCTGGGAGTGTCATAGGTGTATCTCGAAGTGTCAGAGGTGTACCTGGAAGTGTCAGGGGTGTACCTGGAAGTGTCAGGGGTGTACCTGGAAGTGTCAGAGGTGTACCTGGGAGTGCCTGAGGTGTACCTGGGATTGTCAGAGGTGTACCTGGGAGTGTCAGGGGTGTAACTGGGAGTGTCAGGGGTGTACCTGGAGTGTCATAGGTTTATCTGGCAGTGTCAGTGGTGTACCTGGGAATGTCAGAGTTGTACTTGGGAGTGTGATTGGTGTACTTGGGAGTGTCAGAGGTGCACTTGGGAGTGTCACAGGTGCACCTGGGAGTTATAGAGGTGTAACTGGGAGTGTCTGAGCTGTACCTGGGAGTGTCTGAAGTGTACCTGGCAGTGTCTGAGGTGTACCTGGCAGTGTCAGCAGTGTACATGGGAGTGTCAGGGGTGTACCTGGAAGTGTCAGGGATGTACCTGGAAGTGTCAGAGGTGTACCTGGGAGTGTCAGCAGTGTACCTGGGAGTGTCAGAGGTATACCTGGGCGTATCAAAGGTGTACCTTGGAGTGTCAGAGGTGTACCTGGTAGTGTCAGTGGTGTACCTGGGAGTGTCAGAGTTGTACTTGGGAGTGTGATTGGTGTACCTGGGAGTGTCATAGGTGTATCTGGAAGTGTCAGAGGTCTACCTGGAAGTGTCAGGGGTGTACCTGGAAGTGTCAGGGGTGCACCTGGAAGTGTCAGAGGTGTACCTGGGAGTGCCTGAGGTGTACCTGAGATTGTCAGAGGTGTACCTGGGAGTGTCAGGGGTGTAACTGGGAGTGTCAGGGGTGTACCTGGAGTGTCATAGGTTTCTCTGGCAGTGTCAGTGGTGTACCTGGGAATGTCAGAGTTGTACTTGGGAGTGTGATTGGTGTACCTGGCATTGTCAGAGGTGCACTTGGGAGTGTCACAGGTGCACCTGGGAGTTATAGAGGTGTAACTGGGAGTGTCTGAGCTGTACCTGGGAGTGTCTGAAGTGTACCTGGCAGTGTCTGAGGTGTACCTGGCAGTGTCAGCAGTGTACATGGGAGTGTCAGGGGTGTACCTGGAAGTGTCAGGGATGTACCTGGAAGTGTCAGAGGTGTACCTGGGAGTGTCAGCAGTGATCCTGGGAGTGTCGGAGGAGTACCTGGCAGCGTCAAAGGAGTACCTGGGAGTGTCAGAGGTGTACCTGGGAGTGTCAGAGTTGTACTTGCGAGTGTGATTGGTGTACCTGGGAGTGTCAAAGGTGTATCTGGAAGTGTCAGAGGTGTACCTGGAAGTGTCAGGGGTGTACCTGGTAGTGTCAGTGGTGTACCTGGGAGTGTCAGAGTTGTACTTGGGAGTGTGATTGGTGTACCTGGGAGTGTCAGAGGTGTATCTGGAAGTGTCAGAGGTGCACATGGAAGTCTCAGGGGTGTACCTGGAAGTGTCAAGGGTGTACCTGGAAGTTTCAGAAGTGTACCTGGGAGTGCCTGAGGTGTACCTGGGATTGTGTACCTGGGAGTGTCAGAGGTGTACCTGGGAGTGTCACAGGCACGCAAGGTGTCAGCGGTGTACCTGAGAGTGTCAGCGGTGTAACTGGGAGTATCATTGGTGTACCTGGAAGTGTCAGGGGTGTACCTGGAAGTGTCAGAGGTGTACCTGAGTGTGTCATTGGTGTACTTGGGAGAGTCAGAGGTGTACCAGGGAGTGTCAGAGGTGTACCTGGGAGTGTCATTGGTGTGCCTGGGAGTGTCAGGGGTGTACCTGGAAGTGTCAGGGGTGTACCTGGAAGTGTCAGGGGTGTACCTGGAAGTGTCAGAGGTGTACTGGGATGTCAGCCGGAGGTGTACCTGGGATTGTCAGAGGTGTACCTTGGAGTGTCAGGGGTGTAATTGGGAGTGTCACGGGTGTACCTGGAGTGTCATAGGTGTATCTGGTAGTGTCAGTGGTGTACCTGGGAGTATCAGAGTTGTACTTGGGAGTGTGATTGGTGTACCTGGGAGTGTCAGAGGTGTATCCGGAAGTGTCAGAGATGTACCTGGGAGTATCACAGGTGTACCTGGGAGTGTCAGGGGTGTACCTGGGAGTGTCAGGGGTGTAACTGGGAGTGTCGGAGGTGTAACTGGGAGTGTCAGTGGTGTACCTGGGAGTGTCAGAGGTGTACCTGGGAGTGTCAGAGTAGTACCTGGGAGTGTCAGAGGTGTACCTGGGAGTGTCTGAGGTGTACCTGGGAGTGTCAGGGGAGAACCAGGGAGTGTAAGAGGTGTACCTGAGTGTGTCATTTGTGTACCTGGGAGTGTCAGAGGTGTACCAGGGAGTCTCAGAGGTGTACCTGGGAGTATCGGAGGTGTACCTGGGAGTGTCAGAGGTGTACCTGGTAGTATCATTGGTGTACCAGGGAGTGTCAGAGGTGTATCTGGAAGTGTCAGAGGTGTACCTGGGAGTATGACAGGTGTACCTGGGAGTGCCAGGGGTGTACCTGGGAGTGTCAGCGGTGTACCTGGGAGTGTCAGAGGTGTCCCTGGGAGTGTCAGAGGTGTTCCTGGGAGTGTCGGAGGTGTACCTGGGAGTGTCGGAGGTGTACCTGGCAGTGTCAGCGGTGTGCCACCAAAGTGTCAGGGGGTGTGCCTGGGGAGTGTGTCAGCGTGTGCTGTCGCAGTGTGAGGGTGTACACAGGAGTGTGGAGGTGTTCCTGGGAGTGTCGGAGGAGTACCTGGCAGCGTCAAAGGAGTACCTGGGAGTGTCAGAGGAGTACCTGGCAGCGTCAAAGGAGTACCTTGGAGTGTCAGAGGTATACCTGGTAGTGTCAGTGGTGTACCTGGGAGTGTCAGAGTTGTACTTGGGAGTGTGATTGGTGTACCTGGGAGTGTCAGAGGTGTATCTGGAAGTGTCAGAGGTGTACCTGGGAGTATGAGAGGTGTACCTGGGAGTGTCAAATTTGTACCTGGGTGTGTGAGAAGTGTACCTGGGAGTGTCAGAGGTGTACCTGGGAGTGTCGGAGGTGTACCTAGGAGTGTCAGAGGTGTGCCTTGGAGTGTCAGAGGTGCACTTGGGAGTGTCACAGCTGCACCTGGGAGGTCTGAGGTGTTTCTGGGCTTTCTGAGCTTTACCTGGGAGTGTCTGAGGTGTACCTGGCAGTGTCTGAGGTGTACTTGGCAGTGTCAGCGGTGTACCTGAGAGTGTCAGCGGTGAACCTGGGAGTATCATTGGTGTACCTGGAAGTGTCAGGGGTGTACCTGGAAGTGTCAGAGGTGTACCTGAGTGTATCATTGGTGTACCTGGGAGTGTCAGAGGTGTACCAGGGAGTGTCAGAGGTGTACCTGGGAGTGTCATTGGTGTACTTGGGAGTGTCAAGGGTGTACCTGGAAGTGTCAGGGGTGTACCTGGAAGTACCAGAGGTGTACCTGGGAGTGTCAGAGGTGTACCTGGGAGTGTCAGAGGTGTTCCTGAGAGAGTCAGGGGTGTACCTGGGAGTGTCAGAGGTGTACCTGGGAGTGTCAGAGGTGTACCTGGTAGTATCATTGGTGTACCTGGGAGTGTCAGAGTTGTATCTGGAAGTGTCAGAGGTGAACCAGGGAGTGACTGAGGTGTATCCGGGAGTATCGGAGGTGTACCTGGGAGTATCGGAGGTGTACCTGGGAGTGTCAGAGGTGTACCTGGTAGTATCATTGGTGTACCTGGGAGTGTCAGAGGTGTATCTGGAAGTGCCAGAGGTGTACCTGGGAGTGTCGGAGGTGTGCCTGGGAGTGTCAGAGGTGCACTTGGGAGTGTCACAGGTGCACCTGGGAGTGTCTGAGGTGTTACTGGGAGTGTCTGAGCTTTACCGGGGAATGTGTGAGGTGTACCTGGCAGTGTCTGAGGTGTTCCTGGCAGTGTCAGCGGTGTACCTGGGAGTGTCAGCGGTGTACCTGGGAGTATCATTGGCGTACCTGGAAGTGTCAGGGGTGTACCTGGAAGTGTCAGGGGTGTACCTGGAAGTGTCAGAGGTGTACATGGGAGTGTCAGAGGTGTACCTGGGAGTGTCAGAGGTGTACTTGGGAGTGTCAGAGGTGTACCTGGGAGAGTCAGCTGTGTACCTGGGAGTGTCTGAGGTGTGCCTGGGAGTGTCAGGGGTGTACCTGCGAGTGTCGGAGGTGTACCTGGGAGTGTGAGAAGTGTACCTGGGAGTGTCGGAGGTGTACCTGGCAGTGTTGGAGGTGTACCTGACAGTGTCAGCGGTGTGCCTGGGAGTGTCAGAGGTGTACAAGGGAATGTCAGTGGAGTACCTGGGAGTGTCAAAGGTGTTACTGGGAGTGTCTGAGCTTTACCTGGGAGTGTCTGGAGGTGTACCTGGCAGTGTCTGAGGTGTGCACTTGGCAGTGTCAGCGGTGTACCTGGAGAGTGTCATGGTGTACCTGGGAGTATCATTGGTGTACCTGGAAGTGTCAGGGTGTACCTGGAAGTGTCAGAGGTGTACCTGAGTGTGTCATTGGTGTACCTGGGAGAGTCAGAGGTACCAGGGAGTGTCAGAGGTGTACCTGGGAGTGTCATTGGTGTACCTGGGAGTGTAGGGGTGTACCTGGAAATGTCAGGGTGTACCTGGAAGTGTCAGGGGTGTACCTGGAAGTGTCAGGAGGTGTACCTGGGAGGTCAGAGGTGTACCTGGGAGTGTCAGAGGTGTTCCTGAGAGTGTCAGAGGTGTACCTGGGAGTGTCAGAGGTGTACCTGGGAGGCAGAGGTGTACCTGTATCATTGGTGTACCTGGGAGTGTCAGAGGTGTATCTGGAAGTGTCAGAGGTGAACCAGGGAGTGTCTGAGGTGTACCTGGGAGTATCGGAGGTGTACCTGGGAGTGTCAGAGGTGTACCTGGTAGTATCATTGGTTTACCTGGGAGTGTCAGAGGTGTATCTGGAAGTGCCAGAGGTGTACCTGGGAGTGTCGGAGGTGTAACTGGGAGTGTCAGAGGTGTGCCTGGGAGTGTCAGAGGTGCACTTGGGAGTGTCGGAGGTGTACCTGTCAGTGTCAGCGGTGTACCTGGGAGTGTCAGGGGTGTACCTGGGAGTGTCAGCGGTGTACCTGGGAGTGTCAGAGGTGTACCTGGGAGTGTCAGAGGTGTTCCTGGAGTGTCGAGGAGTACCTGGCAGCGTCAAAGGAGTACCTGGGAGTGTCAGAGGAGTACCTGGCAGCATCAAAGGAGTACCCTGGAGTGTCAGGAGGTGTACCTGGTAGTGTCAGTGGTGTACCTGGGAGTGTCAGAGTTGTACTTGGGAGGTGGATTGGTGTACCTGGGAGTGTCAGAGGTGTATCTGGAAGTGTCAGAGGTGTACCTGGGAGTATGAGAGGTGTACCTGGGAGTGTCAAAGGTGTACCTGGGTGTGTGAGAATGTACCTGGGAGTGTCAGAGGTGTACCTGGGAGTGTCGGAGGTGTACCTGGGAGTGTCGGAGGTGTGCCTGGGAGTGTCAGAGGTGCACTTGGGAGTGTCACAGGTGCACCTGGGAGTGTCTGAGGTGTTACTGGGAGTGTCTGAGCTTTACCTGGGAGTGTCTGAGATGTACCTGGCAGTGTCTGAGGTGTACCTGGCAGTATCAGCGGTGTACTTGGGAGTGTCAGCGGTGTACCTGGGAGTATCATTG
Organism: Homarus americanus; assembly: GCF_018991925.1. Taxonomy (NCBI): domain Eukaryota; kingdom Metazoa; phylum Arthropoda; class Malacostraca; order Decapoda; family Nephropidae; genus Homarus; species Homarus americanus. The sequence continues at coordinate 49,373 of NW_024723349.1, forward strand.
GTGTACCTGGAAGTGTCAGGGGTGTACCTAGAAGTGTCAGAGGTGTACCTGAGTGTGTCATTGGTGTACCTGGGAGTGTCAGGGGTGTACCAGGGAGTGTCAGAGGTGTACCTGGGAGGCCATTGGTGTACTGGGAGTGTCAGGTGTACCTGGAAGGTGTCAGTACCTGGAAGTGTCAGAGGTGTACCTGGGAGTGTCAGAGGTGCACCTGGGAGTGTCAGGAGGTGTTCCTGGATGAGTGTCAGAGGTGTACCTGGGAGTGTCAGGAGGTACCTGGGAGTGTCAGAGGTGTACCTGGAAGTGTCAGAGGTGTACCTGGGAGTGTCATTGGTGTACCTGTAAGTGTCAGAGGTGTACCATGGAGTGTCAGTGGTGTACCTGGGAGTGTCATTGGTGTACCTGGGAGTGTCAGAGGTGTACCTGGAAGTGTCAGGGGTGTACCTGGAAGTGTTAGGGGTGTACCTGGAAGTGTCAGAGATGTACCTGGGAGTGCCTGAGGTGTACCTGGTAGTGTCTGAGGTGTACCTGGGAGTGTCTGAGCTGTACCTGGGAGTGTCTGAGGTGTACCTGGTAGTGTCTGAGGTGTACCTGGCAGTGTCTTAGTTGTACCTGGGAGTGTCAGCGGTGTTCCTGGGAGTGTCAGAGGTGTACCTGGGAGTGTCAGAGGTGTTCCTGGGAGTGTCAGAGTTGTACCTGGGAGCGTCAAAGGAGTACCTGGGAGTGTCAGAGGTGTACCTGGGAGTGTCAGAGGTGTACCTAGGAGTGTCTGAGGTGTACCTGGGAGTGTCTGAGGTCTACCTGGAAGTGTCTGAGGTGTACATGGAATGTCAGAGGTGTATCTTGCAGTGTCAGCGGTGTACCTGGGAGTGTCAGAGGTATACCTCGGCGTATAAGAGGTGTACCTGGGAGTGTCAGAGGTGTACCTGGGAGTGTCAGAGGTGTGCCTGGGAGTGTCAGAAGTGTACCTGGTAGTGTCAGTGGTGTACCTGGGAGTGTCAGAGTTGTACTTGGGAGTGTGATTGGTGTACCTGGGAGTGTCAGAGGTGTATCTGGAAGTGTCAGAAGTGTACCTGGAAGTCTCAGGGGTGTACCTGGAAGTGTCAGAGGTACTG